>NC_054876.1:21796695-22099726 GCF_018320785.1 Cheilinus undulatus | reverse complement strand
GTGAGTGTCTGTCCATGGCTGATGCTAGCACGGTGACTCAGCTCTTAATGACAGACTAAGCCACCTGCTTCAAACACTGATCACACTCACACACACAACAAAAAATCACACACTCACACATGCACACCTGGCTGCTGCATGTAACCTTTCTCACATGATGTCACCTAAACTGGGGCTACACTCCCACCGAGGAACAACATCTAGGGCACACACACAGACGTGCATCATCTTACGTCACTTCTCCTGTCAGTCATCAGCTCTTCACAGGTAGAGGTTACATCATCAGTGATGTCACTTTTCTGCTCACCTTTCTACACCAATGGTTTTGCAGCATCAGTGCCTTGTCATGTTATGACCTGTGGACAGAAATCTGAGGAATTATGGGAAATATCCTTTCTTTAGGACAGAAAACAAAGAAGACAGAAATAGCAGTAGCATAGGATTTAAAGCTTTCTGCTTAACAATGGAAGCTGAGTGCATGGTGATGGTTGATGTTTCCACTGGAAGTAGGAAAATGATGAAGAGGAGGGGACCAAGCAGCAAACCTTGGGGGACATCTTGAGCCAGGGAAGCTATGGGGGAGGAGCAGTTACTAATGTGGAGGATTTGTTGTTGTGATTTTCTTTCCTATTTTTATATCTTTATTTCATTCAGGAAACTGAAAAAAGTCAGTGAGCCCGAAGGCAAAAAGCAAAAAAGTGTGTTTAAAGTAGGACTGTGGGATACTTAAATGTTTAATTGTGAATAACCTCAGTATTTCTATTGTCATCAAAATTAATCTTATTTTTTTCGCCTCTTGAAATGTTTCCAATTTGAATTTAAAACTGTTTTGTTTCTTTTTTGGTTTTTGTCGTCTTATGGAGTAGTTGACATCCTGTTTAGATACAGACATTTGGTGCAGATTAGAGATTGACGTGAATTTAACCACAAAAAAGGAAGTTGTAATGGAATGGAAGTTTTGACATGTCTACTGATTTGTCTGTTGTGTTTTTTAAGATAGTGTCACAGGTTAAGCCCTGGTAAATAAAGACAGGATCATTATACATCTCACAACCCCTTAGATATATCTTTTGGCCCCTGGGTTGCAGATCTGCTGACTAAGGGATTTGTGTTTCAGTCTGATCAGTTTTTTTTTTGTTTGTTTGTTTTTTCAAAACAAAATCTGGCTTTTGTTGTGTTTTATCATCCATATCTGTATCTCCATAAAACTTTGATGAGCTATTAGAAGCTTAATTCATGCTTCTTTTGGTTACATAAAAGTGGGGTTCAGATATTACTGGACCTGTATGACGCAAATATCTCCAAACTTCTAACCATTATTATAATTTATTTACTCTTGTGTCCTAGTATTCAATTTAAGCTGTTTTCAGGTCTTTCCTGTACAAGTACAGTGGTGATGTAGGTTACTGATGGGTTGAAGTGACTGTATAAAGATTTCCAAGCATCTTTCATTACTGATAACTTCATCTTCTCCTAAAGAAACGGTCTGTTTTGACTTAAAGTATGCTGATAATTGCTGGCCTGTGAATAACTTTAAAATTTTACTTGAACATTTCCTTTGGGTTTACCTTTCTGCATCCACTATAATCATACGATCTCTTTAATTTTAGAGCTTTGGAGGGTCTTTCTCTACCTGTATACCCAGCCTATAATTATAGCACTCATGCATCACTTACATGTTAGGGTAGAGGAGAAAATCAGAGTTCTGATTACTATTTGTGTCTTTTTCTTTCATCTTTGTTTTTCACCTCATCTCTCTGTGTACATCATCACTGATGTGTGAAATCCTAAAGCTGACTGTCAGTATGAAGGTTCAGGATAGAACTGCAGCTACTCTGCATTTGATAGCACAATTGTTGTTCCTGTTATTTATCATAAGTTCAAACTTTACGTCCAAAGCCCCTTGAAGTGTCTTTTCTGTTTAATTCTACAAGTAATCCCAGAATGCTTTCAAGTAGCTCACCTGCAGACCAGGAAGGCCAATTTTAACAGCTTTTCTCCCTCATTATGTAAGAAAATTTCCACACAAAAAACAGTTTACTGTTTATTAAATACACTTTATATATATATATTTATATTATATATTTAATTATATGTTATTATTTCATAGCGTGGTGAATGTCCAGGTCACAGCTTGTCCACGAGAGTGTTTTGGAGTTGTTGGATTGTGTATTTGATGAGTTTGATGAGGGAAAGCAAAAAATTTTGTCTGCTTCCATAGCATTAGCTGTGCAGCTGGTTTATCGGTCCCCCCAGATCTAAAAACAGCTTGCACCGACAAATAAAGGAAACGAACCTGTTGCTAAGACTATAGGAATTATGGCATTGGGCGAATTTGCCAGAATGTTGAAGTATCCCTTTAACTCAGGAAAGTATTTTTTATTTACATTTCACATTAAGAACAGGCTTTATTAGTTCTTTAAAAAACATTTCAGAGATGTATGTTGTATTAGCCATAAAATGTGTAATCTAGCCTAATTGTAGTGATGCTCTGTTGTTTCACTCTTTGACCCAGCTGTTCGGTGTAGTCATTTCTTTGGTCAACTGTCACTTGTGACGAGAAAGTAGTCAATCCAGCACCGTCACTTTGCTTTGACTTCAGTTCTGACTGTTGGCCTGGAAAGTAAAATGTAAAATGAAAAACAGAGAGAGAGAGAGAGCAGAAATGAAAAGTGTGCTTGCTTTCACTTTCTCATGTGCAGGATTAGCAGATTAACACTTTCACCGTGGACTCATGATCTTCAGGTATTACTGTACATGTGCCGCAGAGAGAGAGTGAAGCTGTAAATGGCATGCTTCATTACATAAACACTACCTTCAACTCTTTTTTTACTGAATTTCAGTATTTAAAGTTAACCGGCAGCTGCCTCATTTCACTGCGAGGCATGTACCTTCATTCACACAAGAAAAAAGCTAGAAAGAAAGAAGTAGCTGCTCAGTAATTGTCTGGAACACGTTGCAGCCTGTGACTCTCTGTTTATGATACTTTTATAGTATTTATAATGCTTATAAAAAGTATTCACTCTGTTGGATGTTTTATGCTTTTATTGATTTTATAAATAAATCATGGTCAACAAAAATGGAATTTTTGCCCCTCCAAAAATTATGACAAACCCATTTAATGTCAAAGTGAAAACAGATTTCTTTATAGTAACGTCAATTTAATAAACATATGTAAGGTTAAATAAGTCATCACATAAATATTCACCCTCTTTAAAGTGACTGACCTAATTCAACAGAGGTCCAGCCAATTGGTGATAGTAGTCTCACAATTAGTGAAATGGGGATCACCTGAGTGCAAGTGATTGTAGTTTAAACACCTTTGTTTAGAAAATCCAGTCACTGGTTAATCATTATTCCTTGCTACCATTACACCATGAGGACATAAGAACACTCCAATCAACTCAGAAAAAGATTATTGAAAAGACTGTTGAGAGAGGTCACCAAGACACCCATGACTACTCTGAAGAAGTTACAATCTTCAGTAGCTGAGATTGGAAGGACTCTGCATACAACTGTTGCCTGGGTTCTTCACCAGAGAACGCTTCTTTAGAAGAAAACTCTTTAAATCTCAACACCAAACACTGCACATCGCCACAAACACACCATCCCCACCGTGAAGCACGGTGGTGGCATTATCATGCTGTGGGGATGCTTCTCGGTGCAACTTGCTGAACTCTCCTGTACTTTTTATCCATATGTTGTCTCGCTTCTTGCAACATCTCTGGAAAAAAAAAAAAAAACACGTCTTTACTCTGATGACAAGCCACAGAGCAGTTACTGTTATTGTTGGTATTGTTGTGTTGGACAACATTGCAGTTTCATGCAGTCACATCATGACAACCCCGCCTACGATTAAGTGGTGTATACTGCAGTGGAAAATAAACTCCCTGAAAACCAAGCCATCTTTTTAGTTGTTTTCCAGATGATGTTTAAAAACAACCACTTCTGTTTACAGTTCTGAAAAAATCTATCTCAAGTAAATAGATGTCCCTTGATTTGAAAAAAAAATCTCCTTTACCCTTTCTTTAACAGCTAAATTTTCAACTGTAATAAATCCTAACCCTAACCCATGCATTTTAGACAGTGTGCTGAACCTTTAGATTAAAAATAATACTTAATATAAGTAGGTTTTGTTGGAACTTCAGTGCCTCGCATTACAGACAATCATTAATATACCTTTAGTTGCAATAATTGTATCATTTTAGAACATACAAATAATGTTCCTAGTATTGTGATGTTTTCTTTTTGGTGGTATACTCGATACTATATACTATAATATACCATACTAGATCTTGATTTTATTATATATATAAACACAAGCTAAAGCAACATGGAGATATTAAGAAAGATCCCAAAACAACAAATTGCCTTTTTACTCACATTTATATTAATGATAAATTGTGAGTCACACTCTTAAAATCACCATGAGGAAAATAGAAACTGTGTGAAACGAAACATGATGAATAATAAGACATAAGTGGAAACAGTCATAGTATAGATGGGTTTATTAGATGCTGTTTTACACTGTAAAAATGAACTTTTAATCTTAGTGTGATCTTTTGGTGTTTTGTCTAAACAAAAGTAACTGTTTCTGTACATAAATAAAAATTAGTCATCACTCTTTACCGCCTTACTGTAACAAAGTTTTCTCTGGTCTCGTGCTCTTTTATGTCACCACACCGGCTGTTTGTTTAGTCATTTAAAGGCTGTGATGCTGCAGCACTTACACTCTCAGTGGTTAAAACACCACAGCACGTTATCAGAGCAGGATTGCTATTTTCAGCTCCTTTAACTCTCAGTTTAACGTGCACACGTTTTAACATTGAGCCACTTTGACTAATAAAGTTGCTCTTCAAAATCTTTCCTGCACTGCTGACTAGGAGAGCATGAAGTGGTCGCTGTGGTTGTCATTAGATGTTGGCTGTTAAAGGGACATTCCAGCAAAAACAGCCCCATTTCTGCTGACAATTTTCCCCTGCAGGTTTCCCATCAACAAAGTTGAGATAATGTCAAAACTGAAGCAAAAACATGATTACTAAAACCTGCTGTAGGTTTCAGTCACATTCAAGAGTGGGTGATTAGTGTCAAAGTTAAGTTTGTGGGTAAATTCTGTTCAGGATTTATGATTTTTCATGTTAAGTAAGCAGTCGTCTCAGACAACATGTGGGATTTGGAGTTCTTTTAATTCAATTATGTGAAAAAGAAATGTGTAATTAAATAATAATGCTTATTTATTATTTTTATTGGGTTATATCGTTGTCTAACAGTGCAACATTGTATTTGCACTGATCAGTCTAAATGAAAGGGAAAATGCTAGTTAACCTTATGATGTACAGTTTTGATACATAAAAATATATACTAGCCTGAGGGTACATTCAGACTGATGTTAGCCCTCCGGCAAACAACGAGCCTCTGTTGGTTTGTTGTAACAAACTATCTGTGAACGGATGAAGAGGCAAAGATACTGGAGTGGTGTAAATACATAGCACAACTCATTTAACTGATAGTGGTCTCAGATCTCTCAATACAGTGCAGCTGTAGAAGTGGCAAAATGCTACAAGCTAAATGCTACAATGAGCTACACTTGGAGTTTTGTGCTTTGGCACTGTCTGGACTTGTGCTGCTGAAAATTCAAAGAAAGGCTGTTTCTGCAGGGTGCACCAGCCCCATGGTAGCAGTTTGATCAGTGGTTCCTTGGTTCTGTCAAAAAAGGTACAATTTTTACTTTTATCTATAACATCCCAACTGAAAAGACCTACTTATTCCACCTGTTTCTAGCAAAGGCGTGTTTAAACTATACAGTGGATGTGTTACTAGTATTTAGAGGGGAAATTACATATGTGTGAATATGATTTTGACAGTTTCTGTGTAGCTTTCAGTGTATGCTTTGAGTCATTGTCTTGTTGGAAAATAAATCTGCTCCAGAACTGGAGTTCTCATGCAGACTGAATAAGATTGTCCTCCAGGATTTTCCCAAATTTTCTGCATTCGTTTTACCCGCTACCTTTACAAGCCTTCCAGGTCCAGCTGCTGAGAAGCATCCCCACAGCGTGATGCTGCCACCAATGTTTGATGTCCACCAAACATAGCGCCAAACAATTTTGGTCCCATCAGACAAAAGGGCTTTCTTCCGCATGACCATGGAGTCTCCAACATGCCGTATGGCAAGCTCTAGTCCAGATTTAATCTGAGTTTTCTTCAACAGTGGCTTGCTCTTTGTCACTAAAATCAGTAGAAGGATAAAGCATCCAAGGGGGTGAATACTTTTTATAGGCACTGTAGATGCACCAGTATTCATTTTAGTTTGTTTTATTACAAGTATCTGAGTCCTCACAGGAGACGAAAAGGTAAAGTTAAAAAAGTGAAACGGAAAAGTAAGGATATGTTTTGCTCTCCAGTCTGTTATCTCTCAGCGATTAACCCAGAGAGCTTCATGTCATCCAAGCGATTTATGTTCTTCAACTGTGACCACATCTGTTGCAGCCAATATGAAAAAATGTCTCTTCTAACTCATCAGCTCTGCACGAAATGTTTAATTTACATAAGATACATGCAGCACTGTCCTGCAAGGAAAGCTGAGTCAGCATCTAAACTTTAGAAGTCTGTGTGTTTGATGGTTTTTAGTGTTTGCAAAAATGCAGCTCTCTCATGGAGATGTGAGTCAGTATGTTGTCATGCTGTGCTGATGTCAGTCAGGACTGAGGATAAACAAACCCTGTGCTTACTGTTTAAGATGTACGGTTTGACACAAAACGCCTCCGTGATGTAACCATGACACATGCAGACCACTGATGGGAGGATGTTACAGCACTGCTCAGTGATACAGATGTCCTTGCTGCGTCACTGAGATCAGATTTTTTACCCTTTTGCCAGTTATTGCTTAACTCACTTGTTGACTAACAAGTTATGTCCAGTTGGAAACAAATTAGAATAATGCCCTAGCAATAAATAAAATGTATTAAAGCTCCCGTGAGGAGTTGAAGTGGTTATGAAAGAGACAGAAAATTAAACAGATTCTTCTACATGGCCTACAAAAGCAAAAGGAGAAGAAATTACCCCAATTTGTTCCTCTTGATCCACCACTTTCACTGTCTGTAAATTGTATACCTTTCAGAGCCATATAGCAGCCAGATAGTACTGGGGTCAGACAAAGTGACTTATTTCACATTTTCTTCAGCAGAAAGATTATTGTATTGGAGCTGGTTGATCAGATGTTTTAAGATGGAAAAGCTAGCTTTAAGAGTCTCATATCTCAACTTTGTTTTGATTTTGAAAGTCTGAAGTAATGTTAATTTTACCAACAAAATATGAGGAGAAATGTTCATCAAAGATCTTATTTCTATGGTAAAAATGTGACAAGACCACCAAACAATCAAAAAGTATTGCAGTGGTATCAATAAAAACTTAGTATCAAGATTAATTGAAGGATTGATAATGTATTAATGTAAGTATTTAACATTCCTATTAATTTAACAATCCAGCTAATTAAGTTAATCTAAACTGTAGACTTTTTAACTGGACCTAAAATACTCTTAAAAGTACTGATCATTTTTATACAAAGACTAAGACTAAGTGCAAATTATTTGTGATAACATTCAGCTAAGTTTAGATAGACATGTTACCAGCAGAAAAACATCTTTGGCATCTTGTTTACATTTTTGGAAGACAGAACAACCATGGGAGGCAACGTAGGATTTGAGAGACCACAGATGTATCACATTAGAGGATAATTTTCAGGAAGAGACAAATGAACGACGGGAGAGGAAAGAAAAGGTCTGTAATGATGGACTAAAAAAGAGGGGGTAAGAGGTAAAAGGTAGAATAAAGGTGAGAAAGGGGACAAAAATGAGGCGCTGAGGGGTCTGGACAGTAGAAGGGCAGAGGGCGTGGAGAAAACATGAGGGAGGATAGGTGTGGTGAGACAGACAGAGGGGAGGGGAGGATGGATGACAGTGGTAAGACAGGTCGACTGACTTAGTCACATTCCTGTCGTCCAGATTTATAGTGGCTCGGGGTCCTGAAACAGGCCCGGAGCCGCAGCCAAATTACAGTCATCGAGAGCATTCCTGCGCAGCAAACACAGGTTAGCAGCCGGGCCGCGCTAAGTGCTAGGTGCTGCCTGTTGACAAATGACTTCCTTTGAAGGGCACAAAGAGAGAGAGAGGGAGGATATTTACTGCGAGAGTGTGCAGAGTCAGGCCGTCTGTGTTTCTTTTGTTGGAAAACGTTGCTAAAAGTAGAGACGGAGTGATGTTTGTGTGCATGTTTGGGTGTGCGTCTGCTCATTTCTGTCTGTGTGTAAACCAACAGTAAACCAGTGAAACCAACTGGCGACATGGCCTCCCAGTGGAGCCTGATCACTTACACAAATGTTTCGTCTCACATAACTGCAGCATCATGCTCTGAGATGGGAACCGCAGCTTGTGACCTGTGTCATTAAGGCCATTTCAGCTTTTAATACCAGGTTCCCAGACTCCTAATAACCCTAATAATCTGTCAGGCTAGGGGCCAAACCCAGGGGCCATTGACCTCACCCTAATGAGTGCGTGCATGCTTTTTTGTGTGCATTACAGGTTAAGAAAAGTAGAGGATTGCAACTATTTTAGTGTGTACATGTGACATTTGAAGTTTCAAAATACAAGAGAAAACACAATGATGCTAATGTGTGTAAATGTGTGTGTCCTGCAGGCGTTCACAGGCAGTCCCAGGACCTCTCAGGGTACTACTCCCTCCCTCCAGGCGGCGTCGGACAGATCACTCCCTCCATGGGCTGGTGAGTCTCACACAAACACAAATCTTTACATGCCGTGAATCACGCAATTCTTTGTGTATTTGTTATGACCTTGTTGTAACTCTTTCCCTAACATTAAAGGATGACTCAGCGTTTTTCTGTAACACTATCACAAATCAAAAGTAGCTTTAGCAGACAAAACCAAGCTGATTACAGGCCTTTAAAGTATTTATTCAGTATCTTCTAAATGTTTGATTTTGAAGACATCAGCTTGAGTTTTTGTAAAGTAGTGTGGATACAATTTTCTAAGGACATTTTTTTGGCAAACCATGGTGGCTCATGAAGAAAATAAGACGTATGGATGACATGACAGTAAAAAAGTAGAACACAAATTAACATTTCAAAAAGGAGGGGGAGACTTGACACCTAAAAACTTTGGTATAAATCAGCCTTTCCCAAACTTCAGTATGCTGAAAATATTCTGAGGCTCCTTATGCAACCATAACACGATACTCAAATATTTAACTTTTTTAGTCATGTTTTTGTTTCATACACTGGGAATTTAAATGCAAATGTGTGGCTTTCAGACACAGGAACTACTCAAAGTCTTAATGGGGACACAAAGTACAATTAATGAGCCATTTTAATTTTTTTAATCAAGCATTTGCAGTCACTTAAGTTTTCTTCTCTATTGTTTATCTCTATAAATGTGACCAAGCAAACTCTCCCCAAGTAGCATTAATGTCTGAAGACACGGATACATTCTTCAGGAAGCGAGCGCCCATTGTTAATTTTGTCAACTAGAACTATGACTAAAAATGTTCGTCCACAGCCTTTTTTCCATGAGAAAGACTAGACTAAGGGATCCCTGCTTCTACAGCTCAGAGGCAGAAGAGATACAGATGCGTTTTATTTTGATCGATTTACCCATGGGGAAAAATGTTATAGATTTTGAATGTCTGACTAAAACTAAATTACATTTCAGGCTAGTTTCAGTCATCTCGATGTAAACTAAACTTCATTTCTGTGAATTTTTTTGTTATCAAAGATCTATCAAAGGCTAGTGTCATTCTCGTCTTTCCCACAGGAAAAAAAAAAAGCTGTTGATGAACCTTTTTAGTCATAGTTTTTTGTCGACAAAATGAACACCGGCTTGGACTAAAGGCTAAGACTAAAGTGAGAGGACTTTTTATGGACTGAAACTATAAATGGTAGAAATGACTAAAATGTGTCTAAAACTAAAAGGCATTTAATCCAAAGACTAAGACTGAGACTAAAATTAAAATTAGCTATCAAAATTAACGCTGGTGTCACCAGTCAGTCCAATACCAGTTAAACCATTACACTGGTTGCTTACATAAGACAAATTTTATGATAAAAGTTGATATGAGTCCAGAAAGTTTACACTGATATCAGCTGATATCCAACTCTCTGCTATCAGAATTGGTATCAGAAGGGAAAAAATGATATTGGATCATCTATAGATGTATTTCAAATGATTTTATATACATCAACCTGCATTTTTAGAGTATAATCAGTATCATTACTTTTTTTCTGACATGAACAGCACATTTAGTCAAATAAATGAAGAAATAAAAAGTTTAACTAATATCTGGTGTTTTCCCAGTAACACACTTAACTATTTAACGTCCTGAATTACATCCAACCCTGAAACTTTCAAAGCTCACATGAACATGTAAAACTGCCATCATCATTTTCCTCATCATCTCTTAGCTTTACATGCACACATAGTGACCTGAAAAACATACATCACTGTCTCACCTGCTGTCAGTAAAAAGCTAACCCAGGGCAGGACTGTGTTGTCATGGCAACCGCCTCCTTTGATCCTCTGTTAGGGACCCGTACCTGAACCTGTGAACTCTTGACAAAAGCAAAAGAATGTGGACAACCTGGAAAAATCCATTAAAAGCCTTCTGGGACTGAAATAACTTTTCTATCAAGACATGAACAAGTGCTCTTACAGTGTGTTTTTACAGAAAAACGTCCAATTATCAACAAAGAGACTTAATGTGGATGTTTAAAATCATGTACAGTGCTTAACAAATTTATTAGACCACCACACAAAGTAAGGTTTATGCCACAGCTGCCCTAAATTAACAGCATTGGTAATAACCAAAATCATTTTTTATGTTTCTGCAATGGTTAATACACCAATATGTAGAAGCTCTTTAACCCAAATGATATTTTTAATGCTAAAATATAATTATTATTGTTATCCATGAATTTTCAAATTTACTGATTTACAAAAAAACTGAAAAAATAGTAAAGCACATTCATATTTCTTGATTAATATTTCAAATTATAGTTATTTACTTGCATTCCTGAACAGAAAAATGAGTTTTAGTGGTTGAATGTAATGCTTGATTAATTTCTGACTTCTCAGAGAAGCCCAGTGAGCCGGCTCAAATTTGGGTGTTAAAAGGTGAATTCAGTTTAAAATTACTCATTCCTGTTGAAAATGTTAAAACGTGGAGAGCTCACTGAAAATGAAAGAGTCCACATTAAAGCATTTCATGATGCTGGATGGTCTCTGAGACAAATATGAGAGGTGGTCTAATAAATTTGTTAAGCACTGTAGTTGAACTGCAGAACTTCTACTCAAAAATTACAACTTCTAGTTTTCTCTCAGATATGGAGGATTTTTGGAAATGTCTGGTTCAGGCAGATTTCTGGCCTTCTAGTAAATTAGTAAATACCCTATGATTAGGTATTGAAATAAGCCTGTTTTTATCTTCTATTCACTGTGGTATATTTCTTTCTGTAGTGCTGGACCTCTTCAGCCACATCTGCTCCACATTCAGCCATCACATTTATTGTTTCCATCAATTCTGTGACGGTTGTGAGCTTCTGATGTCACGCTAGCTTGTTATGAATTTATAATGTAAGGCTACTATTGGTGTATGGATCAACACAAATCCATTTATTACAACCTACAGTATCTGTGCCTGGATGAAATCCCCTACAGGAGCAGTTAAAGGCTTACATCAAATGTCATGGAGATTTGCAGAGAAAGCTTCAAACTCTGTGTGTGCATCTGCTCACATGTGTTTATGCCTGTTTTTCATGATTCTGTAGGATGAGCTGTCAGTCCCCAGACGTATTGTAGAGTCTGTGATTTATGGGCATTTTATCTTTCTCTGACACTTCAGTATGGATTTCCACAATATTATTAAAAGCTAATCTCCTTTAACCCAGATTATCTTCTTGTTTTGGCTCCTTGTAGTGTGTTTCAAATGAGGAGAATGAGCCGTTAAATGTCAAACTCTCGTTTGCTTTTGTGTCGACTATTAGCCCGGCATCTCCTCCCATGACCACCTCCACATGTGGCCCCAGCCTGTTGGTGTGTTCTGTTGATTGAAAGGATGCAGCGGTGACTGCTGTGATGGGAGTCTTGTGAACTTGTAGTTTTATTAAATACAGTGTTTAAAAGCCACTTTAACAAAGCAGAGTGATACTGCAGCATCTCTCTGTCCCCGAGAGGAAAGCTGCTCTGGATTATCTTTAGAAAGAAGCTCATCCATGCAAATTGTTTTTTGACCTCTGTGAAAGGTGAAAGGAAAAGCAAATTACTGAAAGGGCTTCCCTGTCATTATGTAGCTTAAACATGAGGAGTTTGATGCTTGCAAGCCTGTAAGGGGGTTCTGAGGGTTTAAGAACCCCTCCCTCCCAAAATCGAAGTGTTCAAGCATCTAAATAATGATTGCCAATCAAACTGAACTAATCCAACAACATGAAAAACATATACCAAACAGAAGCCCCTGCCTTGTCTTGTTGAAAGCACTTCCTCTGTGATTCCCCATTCCAACATCTACAACAATAACAAAGGATAAAAGAGCGACCGTTCCACAAGGCTGGACACTAGCCAGGCTCTCTTGGTAGAAATTTGTTGCATTTCTCTCTGTGCTGATGTGTACAGTAAGGAAATTTAAGAGACAAGGAGGGTTTCTCACCTTTCCAAAGCTGACCAATAACAGTTTAGCATGAATATCCAGTTATGAAGCAGGAAAAATGTTTAGTACGAAAACTAGTTGCATTTTTGAAGATAAGAATTTTAGAAATTAACATATTGCCCTCATATTAGTGTAAAAGTAAGAGACTTAAAGAACTTAATTTTGAGCCTTTAATGAACAAATAACTTCTCATCACTTATCAGTTCAAATTGCAACTATAGCCCCTTTCACACATGCACAAATCTCCGGAAAATCTGGGGCATTTTGGCACTGAATGTGTGAAAGCAACCAAATGTGTTCTAGAGATGCACTGATTGGGAAAATGAGGGGTGACACCAATACTGATCTTTCAGATAAGAATGTAGCAAAAATCAATGCAGATGTCCAACAGGTCACTTTTTCTTTCCTGTAAAAATCCTGCTGATGGCTGGTTTAGCATTGTTGTTTGTAAACAACAATGCTTAAACTTTCCTGGGAATTTTGCTGCAAGCTTCCTTTCAAAATGTCAGCTAGACATCACTGTGAGCTACTGGTGGATATAGCAGGAAAACTTTAGGAAAATTGACTGGAAGGCATTGGGCAGGGTGATGACAGTGTTCATGCTGAGTGGAGATTTGAGGCTGTTCAGATACTCTGAACTTTTAACCTCTGTTGTCATTGTATTGCTGACCTCTGTTGTTTTTGTGGTGGAAATGTTCTTACACATGTTGTAATGAAAAACTTTAAAGCCAAAAACAGTCACTGTTGTGGAGGAATCATCCTCCTCTACCTCCCTACAGTAGCCTGGAAGTGTGATACAACAGACTTGTATTACAAGTCTGAAATACTTTTACAAAGCTTTAAAATGGTTTACATTAACTAAAACGTTGTTACATTTCAAAAAAGAAATTTGAATTTTACTAAACAAATGGGCAAAGTCATAAACACTTTTACCATACTTGAAACACATTCATAGTCTGATACAAATTTACAAAGTCTAAAAAAACACCTGAAACTTTTGTCACTTCCAGCATTTGGTACATTTCAAACTATTGTTTGTAAATTTGTTTCAATATTGTAAAAGTTTTCTACAACTTGAGAATTTGAAATGTAAAAGTGTTTCATGTTTGACAAATGTAAATTTAAAGGTTTGAATGTAGTTTACTTTTATTTTAAGGTTGTTTCATGAAATGTGAGGAAGTTTTTATGTAAAGTGTTACAGACTTTGTTATTTTGTTTCCCTCCTCCTTCACCTAAACCTTTCGGGTCACATCGACTTTAGTGAGTGGACCTAAATGTCCCAAAACCATCTAAAAATTGTGAGTAGTTTGTGTGTAAAAGAGGCTTTTGTGAGATACTGATGCCTGGTAGTGCCAAAAATGTCCACTGAAATTAGAAAATTGAGCCAAAAGTCTTTTTTTATTTGTACTTCATTATTTTAATGATTAGATAAACTGCTGCTTTGACAGTCAGAATTTTTAAAGCTTTTTCTTATGACAAACATTTTGTGTTAGAAACCAAACATTAAAACTGCTGAGCATTTCTGTCCTCTAAAATTTTCAACTCAAGTTGAGCTTGAGAAGATGTAATTATTTGTTGTCACTTGCAGACAAAGTCTAACAAAGAAAATTTGCCGTCTTGTGTTACAATTCATTCCCAGCATACCTCTGTGCAGTGGGTTAGCAACTCTGCAACTCTGAAATTTTCTGAATCATTTCAGTATAACCTACCCTGAAACTTCTCAGACTTGGAAGTTTTCCTGCAGTTTGTCTGGTGGAAAAACAAGGGGGGAAGTTTTAGGGAAAATTCAGGGTGAAACTGCTGTTTGTGTTCACACATGCAGCTCATGAAGGTGAAGTGAAGAAATTTGCTGGAGTGTTGCTTAAGTATTAATAGTTGCATGTTAGACCTCTACAGTGGAAGGTTTAAACTTATTTTACAACACTTGATTGATGGATTTTTTGTTTGTCTTTTGAATTCTTGAATCGGGTGTTGTGTAGCTCCTTAGTGAGAGAAAAGTTGGAGAAGCTGCTAAGTTTGAACAGCTCTGTGAACACTTGACCTGTGTCGTCATGTAAAGCAGGATTATGATTGGTCCTCTAGGAGCTGAGCCCAGTGATCCCTGGATCTCTCCCCAGCTGACGACCTCAGCTGTTGGGCTTCCCTGTACAGTAGCTCTGTCCTGGTGCTTGTGAATGATGATGCTGAGCAGTGTAATGAATATTGTACAGGTGGCTTAATTGCTGGATGCTGATTGGACCGTGTGTCTCTGTGGATGTTGTAACATAAGGAAGAATCAGTTAAAGGGGGGATGGTTGTATTGGCTCTCAGGAGGTAGAAGTGTGCTTTTATACATATCAAAGGCTTGTGCTTACATCCCATCCCCGCTCGCTCTCGACCTCCTGTGGTGTGTGAGTGTGTGTGTGTGTTTCTGCTCCCGGTAAGACGCATATTGACACACAGCTGTCAACAGTGCTGATCCAGAGCTCCGCGGGGGATCAGCTCACATCACGGCATCACAAGAGCTTCTACAACAAAGTCGTTTTAAAGCATCAAAAAGCAAGATCTCACTTTAAAGAAGAGGGAGATTTTTGGGACTTATTGATGCTGAAGTTTGTTTTATAAAGATAGTGGTTTGCACATAATAAAATATATAGAAATGTAAAAGATATTTAGTCTAATAGATGAAAAACACACTTATTCACACATGTGGGTAGTCAAAGGTGTAAGTTTCTCCCATAACTAAAAGTAACACAAAGAAATAGTACTCTAATAAATTAGAGAAATCATTCTTATGTTTTAGAGAAACATTTTCAGGATGTTTACAGAGTTTCATCCCCTCAAATAGTTCCTCTTTCACTATAGTGTGAGTCTTTGTGCTTTTTTCTATTTTTATTTCCATTTTAAATCTTTTTTTTTTTTTTTTTTTGTGGTTTAAAAAAATGTGGTTGATTGGTTACTATGAGTTAAGGGGGAAAACATCCTCACAGGATAAACATTGTACCTGTAAGTCTAAAGGACCCAAACTGTGGCCATCTCTCCCCTCTGCTGTGCTGTCAGGCAGAGTCAGCCCGTCTACCCCGGTCTGTCCCCCTGTGGATTTAGGCAGTCCTACTCCTCCAACCTCTCCGGCTCCTCCTCCTACTCCAGGTATCGTAGCCATGTGGTCGGACTGAGCCGGATCCAGTCAGGCTATAAAAAAAAAAAAAAGCCAAACGCTTTGCATCTTCAGCTCCTGTTTTTGGCCTCTTCAAAAGGCCTGAACAGGAAGTTTTCTGTGCAACAAGGTGCTCGGTTTCTGTTTGCTTTCAATGTGAGTCTCTCCGGAGCCATGGTGTCTAAACAGGGCCAATTCAGTGTTTTCTGCTTAAAGAAGCCGAGCCAGACAACGCTGCACACTTACACACACATCCTCTTTAACTTTAGCACTATCACACAGACATGAATGGCTTTCCACTGCTTTTTTGTAATCCCGTTATTTTAATATCTGTGTGTGTGTGCACTCCTTGTCTTTGAAACATAATAATAAAAATACATTTATTAAAGAAACATACATGTTCTGTTTTCAAGGACACCAACAAAAGTGTGAGCTGTGTGCCCCTGCTATGAGCTTGAAATAACTGCACCGTCTTCATGTTGTTCTGCAAAAGGTTTTCAGGTTTTTTTATGTGTCTGCTGAAGCTTTGACTACAAATTGTTAAATTTGATCTCAAACCCATGATAAAGATCTCAAACACACAAACAGATGAAAGTCGGTGCTTACTAAAGATTGAAGCTTTGTTGCTGCAGCGCTTTGCCGGTGTGTCACAATGTCTGCCGAGTCTCTCACAGAACTCCCAACAACCAAATTTCATCTACCTTCACAGTTTAAGAAGGATATCATGCTACACACTGTCATTGGGTACGTTCACAGTGATAAGAAAATTTTATATAGTCTGGAAACCCATATGTATTTAATCTGCATGATTTTACTGTATACAGTCTGTATATCTATGAACTTAGATTCCTGTAAGGAAATAAAAGAAGCTTGACTCCAAAAGGAAAACATTTCCAGCTACTGCATTTAAAACTTACAGATGTGTGGGGGTTTTGTAATCTTAAATCAAACATTACAATGAAATCAGAGAAAATGTTTCCTGCATTTCCTCTATTTCTGAGCTGTTGACTCCATGCAAACAATAGAAATATATATTTTTGTTAGTGTTTTTCCCAAACGTCACTCTCATTAGCAATTAGCTCATTTGTTTTTAGTTTTACTGTCAGACCCCCCCATCCCCACAGTCTGCAAAGGTGTGTAAACAAGTTTTTTTTTAAATGAAGAAACAAACAATATCATTCTCTATAAATTGTATACTTATATTAGAGATGATTCTTTGACAGAAGAGATTTCTAAGTATGTTGACTGAAATCTGCCTTCAAACAAGAACGAAAGATCAGAGGAATATTTTTCTTTCACTAAGTGATGCCAGGACTCCCTCTAGTGGTGACACATTTACATGTATCCAAATCACACAGGTTCTGGCTGCTGTCTAAAGAGAGGGCTCACCACATCACCAGTCATGATTTTATTTTATTTTTCTAAAGTTTTTAAGATATTATTGTGTCAATGATTAGACATTTCTGTTTATAACAGAAGTTGTCATGGTTAAATCTCCTATCTTAAGCTTTAATTCTAAAAAGAGCAAGTGTAATACCAAAATTCTCCCTGGGGTTGAAAGTATTTCTGATTTCACTTTCTGTGAAATCTTTCCCTCTTTGGACACTCTAAAGAATCACTGGATATGATCTTAGGTTCAATCAAGCCAGAAAAATGTCAACGCTCACCTTAAACAATCAGGCTACAGGCTTGTCTTGCTTTAAGCTCATTGCTTATGATAAACTGTTGCTTATGCTTTAATGCTAATCATCCTCTCCACCCTTTGATCCAACTGGAATAAATGTTTTTTTAATCTTCTTCTTTCTTCTACTTTCTTCTTCTATCTTCCTTCAACAGGTTCTCTCACCCACTAATGCTGGGCCCATCAGGCATGCATCCCACAGGGATCCCTCACCCTGCCATAGTGCCCCCCACAGGCAAGCAGGAACATGACCAGTATGACAGGGGCATGTATGTGTAAGTCTACAAGTCAGTTATTACTACTCACTCGGCTTTCTCTTCTTGTCACTACTCTGTCTCTGTTACACTTCAACATCAGCCTGTATTAATCTCCTTTACTCATAATACACATGTCCCTTCATATTCAATACTAAAGCTTATGTAAGTTTGTATAAGTGGATAATCTCTTTATTTAACTCTGTAATAAAACACTGATTATTCTGCTTTACATGTTCAGTGTAAATTAGTTCTTAAGAAGTCAAATATTTAAGATTTTAATACTTGAATAAATAAGGCAAAATTATGTATTTCATATATTTTGTGATGGCTGTAAGAGTTTATTACAACTACTGATACCACACTACCATACCATATTATAACATACCATACTGTATGATGCACATTTAAAGAGTACCTACTAAAAGTATTCACCCCTTCAGAAGTTTGACCCTTTTCTTGATTTTATAAATCAGTCTTGATCAATATGATTTGGCTTTTTTGATCAAAAAATACAAAAATAACCCCCTTCAATGTCAAGGTGAAAACAGATTTCTACAAAGTAAAGTAAATTAGCTAGAAATATGTATGTAAAATAAGTAAAATAAATAAAAATTCTATTCTAATATATTTAAATTGACTGACCTAATTCAACAGATGTCCAGCCAATTGATACTAAAAGTCTCATAACTAGTGAAATAGGATCACCTGAATGCAGTGAATGTGTCTAAAGTAATAGCAGTATAAAGACACCAGGCAGAAAACTGTAAGCTTAATCTAGCAGTAACACCAGAACCAGGTTGAAACAGTCAGGATGATAATGTCAATAAAGGATATCAAAATCCAACTATGATCACTTCTGATCAGAACATTTTAACTTTTTCATGAAATCCGTACACAATTTAAAGTGAGTTAGAGTTGTTTATGTGCTAGACTGAGCTGCTACTTCTAGAGATCTGTCATTACTATGAAGTTCAAAGGCATCCTGTAAGACCAGTTCCAGTCTATAGGCTCTCTCAAAGTCCAGGATCCTTCCTTGGTAGGAAGGGTCGTTCTAGGTCGGGTCCTACAGATGCAAGGCAATCGCAGAAGGCACATTTAGAAAGGCTTTATATCAAGTCTAGATCTTAAGTTATGTTAATAGTCTGTAGCTTCATATTTAACATACATCTGTTAAAGTGCTATGTATCCTCTCAACTAGGGCTGTGCAATATACTGTAAATTTATCACTATTGCTCCATGGAGTTTTGCAAAAATCTAAATTTATCACTAGCATGTGAAAAAATTAATGTGTTTATATCCCAGTATTTTTCTGTAAAAGTCTGTTTTCTGTGTCTCCCTTATGTAACACACCTGTTAGTAACCTGTATCCAACTGTATACAGGCACAGTACCAGGTGTTTGTAAAATTAACAAACCTAAAGTCAAAGAACAGATTCTGATTTTTTTCTGTCTTTCCCCGTATCTTTCACCCATCTACTCCCTCACAGGAAGCCACAGGAGGCCAAACGGGAGAAGGAGCCCAAGAAGCCAGTCATCAAGAAACCTCTGAACGCCTTCATGCTCTACATGAAGGAGATGAGGGCGAAGGTCATCGCAGAGTGCACATTAAAGGAGAGCGCGGCCATCAACCAGATTCTGGGCCGAAGGGTGAGAAGTGCACAACTTTACGCAACAATACAGAGACACACAGACACACAACTAAACAAGGGCTAATCCTTGATTCCAGGTCAGCCTGTAATTTCACACATGAGGAACATAAGAGGACTGTGGTAATGTGAACTCTGTTTCCCCCACGTACTGGTGCTTAGGTCAGAACAATCCTGACTGGTACTTGGCTGCTGAAAATGCAGGGTTTTTTTGTCTTTATTGTACACTTTGACAGGAAAAAATGGCAACTAAAAGGCCAAAGTCCATCCACTGACCCCCATAATGTTGACCTCTCTAGACATTTGCCGTTGGAGTAGGGACCAAGCACAGTGAACCACCCTAGAGTACTTTCTGAGTAGAAGGCTACTTTTAACCGCTTTTCTACCTTATTATGTGAAATCCATAGAATGGAAACCCTGGCTTACTGTTCTACACCTTATCGTGCTGTTTTATTTAAGTCTTATAATCAAAACAGGAAGTAATCTGCAAAGGTTGGCGGAGCAGTTCTCCACATCTCTACTTGTGATCTTTTACTATCATTGTTCATTGTTTTGATTGAGAGCACCCTGGCAGTATAAGCGACTTACTGTGTGCTTTGTTTCTTATCAGCAATATTGTAATAAAATGTCTGACTGCAGAGAGACATTACAGTGGCTTAACCAACATGTGCTGAAGGGGGCAAGAAAGCATGCGATGAATGCAAATTTCAAAAGAAATGCACATCCTGATCTTAAGTAATTATGATTAATGCATTAATGCCGACAGCATTAATTTGAGTTTCATTCACCAAATAAGACAAAAATCCAAAAGGACTGCATAGTATAAAACGCCCATACAATCACATGTACTAGATAGGCATCTGACTATTTTCTCTCTTTCTCTCTGTGTTCCAGTGGCATGCACTCACCCGGGAGGAGCAGGCCAAGTACTACGAGTTGGCCCGTAAAGAGAGACAACTCCACATGCAGCTCTACCCGACCTGGTCTGCCAGAGACAACTACGTAAGTGCTTCTCCTCTTACTCCCATACTTACCTCCATGACTATGACAAAAATATTGACACCTTTCTGTGATTTTAAAAGTTGATTTTAATAAGACATATTTAGGGGGACATGAGCATTTAAAGTCTGGAAGGAACCCTCACTTTCTCCCATTAATGATGCTTCTTTTCTCTCTGGTTTGTAAATGAAACCAAGGAACAGAAATAAAAAGAGATCAATCCAAAGCAATCCAAGGGCTTTGTCTTATTTTGTTCTCACCTCCAACCATAAGAAATAAGTCATTTTACTGTCTTTACTGGCTACTGTCTCAAAAACATGCATGATTATTGGCTCCCAGACCTGTCAGTTCAATGTCCTAGATCATATTTACAAATATTAATGGCATGCAGTGAGATTGCAGGAGGCAGTCAAACCTGTGTGATGCATGATGTGTTGGGGTTGTTGTGTATCTGGGCTGCTGTGTGCCTCTGATTTGTCAGTTTGCTGTTGAACTCTTGCAGGAGGCGGGCCTTAGCGGGGTCGCAGGGGAAAAGAGTAAAGCTGATTGGGTAGGGACACATCTTCTGGTGGATTTATGCCTCTGTGGTGGGAAACAATAACTATGTGAAGAGCTGCATGAAAGGGGATGTGGGTATTTCTGTGCAGAGTTTGCATGCACTTTCCAAAAATCCTGATTCACACAAACTGCAAATGACAGGGGGGAGGGAATGAGCTGCAAAAGCAGATATGATTGGTCCTCTATGAATTCATGTGCACGCTTCAATAGTTTTTAAAACTAGTTAGTTTATCTGGTAATCACACAGAGGTATAAATCAGCCCGTTTTGCTTAACTAACAGAGAGCAGGGCCGCATGGCTGGCCTCGCTATCTCACTGCCTTAGATTTTAATTTATTTATTAATTATTGAAATTCTTATTTTATTTTGGGTGGGCATCTCATCTTCTGTTTTTGTTTATTATTAAATATAAATGACTAGAATTCACACAAACTTCTTACACCACACTTGTGTTGCATTTCTTATGTTTTCCTCCAAGTTGGTTCAGTACAATTTGGTGCAGTTTGGTACAGTAAACCCTGATCTTGCTTGCACTCTCACAACCCTCACTTGATCAGAATTCTGGTTCTTTTTAGAGATCTGGATCATTTGGCTCAGCTCAGTAATATGAGCTTGTCCTTTGACTCTTCCTTTGGTACCATTTTGGATATTCCATGTCTTTGAAACAGCAATAAGAATGGGGTCCCTGTTCACATAACAGAGTCTACTCTAAAATCCTGCATAATTGCAAATGACACATCACTATGGTTTGTAATTTGTTATCTTGAATTGTTATTTCAGTCTAAGCAGTACTCCTACAGGGTTAATTTGCTAAATAGTACACCACTGTTTCCTTTAAGAGCATGTTTGTGAGAAAAGCTGTTCAGCACAGCACAAAATGTTGTGCGTTTTGTGTTTGTCCATATTACCGTTGTTGCCTAGAAAATTAGAAATATATATTTTGGCCAATCAACCGACTGCAGTGTTTCTAACTCCACTCTTTAGAGTCAGAAAGGTGCCATTTCTATCCAAACCAAACTGATCCAGACTGCTTGGCGGAAACAGAGCCCCAGTAGTTTGACTTTGGAGATCCTTCGAAAAATAGTCGTAGGATTCAGAAAATGCTGTAATAAAATAATAGAATAATGAGAGAAATGTGGTTATCAGGTGATCCACTGGCTTTGTTGTAACTGAAGTTACTTTAGATAGCTGTCAGGGTTGTAACGTTTTCCAGCTTCAGTTGATCATACATGGAGGAGCTGTTGCTGTTAGTATGATGGAGCTTGGAGCATTTTCCTAACAGTTGATCCTAGACGCAACAAGCAAATACTGTTTGAGTTAATGTGGACATGTTAGAGCTAAGTACTACTCTATTTCTAGATAAAGGTTGGTTTACTGACAACTGCAGTGCTGGATTCAGTTACTGTACTTTATACCAATCTACACAGTGTTTCCCAGTACTAAAGATGACATCATGTTGTTTCTTTATTCTCTACCATTTTAAAAAAATTGGGGGGGTGGGTGGGGGGGGTTTGTTGCTTTTTTGAGAAAAGAAATGAATCTTGAAATCTAAACCTGCTCAGCTCAACTTTTCCAAATTGTTTGTTATTAATTTGATTTAAATGAGAACTTAATGTTGCAGCACCAGACCCCAGCTTCATGAATTCAGTTCAAAAAAAGAAATTAAAGTAAATACATTTAAGTGTGAGAGATGTGCAGATGCTTCAGTTTAGCATCTGTATCAGCCCTGTTGACAAACACTGGCCCATCAGCAAATAATGTGGTATTAACAGATGTCAGTTACCAGTGTTTACCTGTTGTGCACAGTCAGTTAAATGCTAGCATCTAGTTCACCGAAGTACAGATACAAAGATGAGTTTTTATTAGGTAGAAGAATTCACTTTATAATCAAACTCTGATCTGTTTTAACTGCAAGAAACAAAAGAAAATGTTGGCCAAGTACATCAAACGAAGTGATGAAAAAGAAACAATCAGTATCTGCACCAGCTAAATATATGTTTTTAACATCAGCATCGACCCAGATATTCACAGACTGCATCCCTACATTTAAGCCGTATAGTCCTCCTTGGCACAAGAAGACAGAGGCAGATAATTTTGTATATGAAAAGGGAAGAGCATCATATGTTAAGACAACAAGGCTTAGTCTGCTGAGTGTTGCTGCACATTTGACACAAAAGTGAAGCCCCATATTTTGAACTTTAGCTTAAATGCTGTGTTACATGCTCACTGACTGTCTGCACATAGACAATGGGGGGACATTCATAGTAAATAAAAGCTCAGGCTTAGAAGTCTAGTTTTGTGATAAAGCAGTGTGGTTAGCTGTGCTGTTTTATTTTAAGGAACCTCCCTCATCAGCCTCCACACTCATCTATTCTCCTGAGGCTAAAAAAAAGTCATTGGACCTGTAAGCAAAACAGGAAATGAAGTTCCACATAACGCCCCCGCAGCTGTGGAGGGTTTCTCCTCTTCGCCCTAAAAACACCCAGTGTAGATGTAGTACATGTAGACACATGTACGCCCACAGACGCAGAGCTTCAGAAAGGTGCAGTTGCAGAGAGAGTAACCACATAGACATTACTGACAGCAGGCTGAGGAGGGCAGACATGACATGTAGGCGGCAGATCTCTGTACCCACATCCTTCATCTCACCCAAACATGAGGCCTCACTTCACCATCACCTGTGTGTGCGAACAACTCTGATGTTTTACAGTCACACAATACAGAGAGAAAAATATGACCACAATTGTGATTGTTTTTGTATCTGAGGTGATCTGCAAATAATTACAATCCTTTTTAAACTGATTTTTTGAGTTTATCTGACTTCTTTTTGGTTTGTTTTTTTTTAATTGAGGAGACAGTGACATTTGTAAAACATTTCTTCTTTGTCTTCTATATCTTCCTTGCTTTGTCTTGCTTTTGAAGATGGTTGCCTGACCTGATTTGACTGCTTTCAGTTATGCATTCTTTATTTTAAAAGGGTTTACATGTGCTTTAAGCTACCTTCTTCAGAATAGTAAACAGTTTGGGATCACGCTGCATCATAAACTTTTGCTGTCAAAGTGGGGATTGCACTATTAACCATGCCTAGAATGTAAAAATCAATCTTAACTGAAGCTGTATCAGATAATTGCATAAATAACTTAATATTTTTTCCTCCCACAGGGAAAGAAGAAAAGGAGAAAAAGGGAGAAGCTGCAGGACTCCAATGCAGGTAAATCAACTTTAAATATCTTGCTTTTCTTTAATAAGATGGATAATGTTCTACAATGTGTCAGCAAACACAAAAGAATCTGCATTATCAGAAGAGGATTGAGGAATTGTGCTTGAATTTGTGTTGGCGCTCTGCAGAACTTACCGTTGATGCCTTAAAGGCAGGATGTGTCTCTAACGTCAAAACATCCACCCACTCTGCTTTCCATCTAACCTAAGTTTAACCTTTGAATTCCCGATGTAACAAAACTTAGTGTCCAATTCCTGATTACATTTGAAATGTCAAACACTGAGGCATTGTCTTCTTTCTATTGATCAGATAAAAACCTCCCTTCTCTCTTATTTTCAATACATATTTATATTATTTATATATTTTCTATACAAATGTGCATAGAGAAAGCTTCAGGTGAAGATTATTTGTTGTCTATAAGCAGCCGGGCAGAGCATTTCCAGGAAGAATCAAAAGTGAGAATGTAATAGCTGCAGCAGCCCATAAGCTCAATGATACAAATTTGTAGATAAACTTTTAGGTTTAAAGGCTTAACATGCAACTTTTTGACTATTTTTTATATCATCAAAATCTAACATAGCCTGTGTAAATAAATGATTAAAAATAACTTGAAGTCAAACTTCCTCTTAGTTTGTTGTTCTCAGCTCTATGTTTACACAGATGGACACTTCCATTTGCTTGTATATGTCACTCAGAGGCTCAAACATGTTTCATAAATGCTTTTTCACATTCCTCCCTCTCTGCCCATAAGTCCTGCCACTACATCTGGAAAGAGAGATGACTCTGCCCACTCAGTGGCAAATAAAAACATTTACAAACTAGTAAGAACCAAGTCAACTTTGAGATGCATATCATCACTTGAAACTGATTGCAGAATCTTGTTTCAGATGTTTATCAGCACTAGACAGTCTCTGAAAAAACAGGAAGGGAGGGTAGGGTAACCTGACACAACAGATAGACTGTTTTATATATCAGTTACGTGAGCTAAATCATATTTTACACCAAGGAAAACTTTCAGTGTGCTCTTCTTTTGATAAAGAAATTTTGTCCAGTTTTAATGAAACTGCTGCTTTAGCTATATCCAAACCAATCACTTCATCAGCGGCCATTGTATACCAGCATGCAGTACAACTAAACTACGCCTGGAACGATCCCAAACTCATGCTGAGGCTGCTCAGGAGAAGAGCAAAAGGATGTTTTCTGCTAAGAAAAGCTTTTGGTGTTTTTCTATGCTCCAATTTTAATTAAGAAATGTGGTTCAGTGTGATTAAAACTGTTGCTATGGCTGCATCTGTGCTAATTGCTGCCACATTGTTCATTAATCAATCAATCTTTGTTTGTAGCGCCAGTTAATAACTAAAGTTATCTCAAGGCGTTTTACAAAGAGGGTGGGTCTAGACTGTATTCTTGGATGTATTTTTACAAAGGCTAATCACTATGAGCTCAGCACTAGCAGTATCTAGCCCCATTACAGTGGCAAGGAAATCCCTTTAAGAGCAGGAACCGCAAGCATAGCCAGACTCATGTTGACAACCATCTGCTGAAGTTGCACCGGGGCTGGAAAGGGGTAGAGGTGTAGGGCATGGGGGAGAAGCAGGGAGAGAGAAGAGAGGAATGAAGAAAGAGGGACAAGAGAAACAACAAAACCACACATGGAAGATAAATTTATGGGTGTCATGGCTATAAACGTATCTTAATTTTGTAGGATATGGCTATAACATCAATAGGGATAGTGTAATATGTGAACAATTAGCAATAACAACCAGAGTTGATAGAAAACAGAACAATGCCATATCACTAAAAGCAGCTAGGATGATTATGAAATGGTTGTAGTCAGCAGATCCACAGCAGCAACCTCCTATGTCCATGATAACAAGAACTAAACCTTGCTCATAGCTATCGCCTTATTCTCCTCAAGATAATTGGTACACGAGGAACAAAAGTTACAGATTGAAGTTTTGTAAGATAGGTCTGCCTGAGGACGGGCATGGAATCTGGCAACTCCATCTGTTTTGCAAGGTTAGGCCTGGGGGAAGTGTGGAGGCAGGACCTGAGGGATGAAGGAGGTGTGTCCAAAGTGTGCATTTGTTTTGGCCTGAAATGTACTCTGAGAGTCCCTCTGTAAGCCTTGAATATGGTAATAGCTTGCCAAAACAATGAATGATTGGACTAATATGATGCAAAATAAATCTATTCCTCTGAAGTAATTGTGAATTAAACAGTAAAAACCTGGAAACATGCCTGGCTTTTAACAAAAAAATAAAGATTGGAATCTAAATAAGGATCAGATCTCCAGTGTTAAAACAGTTTTGAAATGTACCTTTTTTCTCAAAAAGAAAAAACGTTTAAATCTTCACTAACAGCATCTCAGCACATCTCCCTTCGCTGTATCTGTCTGTGCAACTTAACAGCCTGTTTCCCAGGATGCCTCACCTGTTGAACAGTTTTTGTGTGGGTGTGTCTGTTGGTTATTTTGGTGGTTGTTCATGTTTGCATTGCTGTAACCTGCTACTAACATTTTGACTTTCTCTGAACGGCTCTGTTGGTGCTTTTTTTTCTGCCATGACAAGCTCTGAAATGTCTTTCTTCCTGTCTTATTCTCTCCTCTCTCTGTTCTCACCCTCTAACATTTTTTTTTTACACTGTTTTGCTCCTCTGTATTTTTCCTCCTTGTTTTGTGCATGCTGTGCGTTGTGCTCAGACCCGGGCTCTCCTAAGAAATGCCGGGCTCGCTTCGGTCTCAACCAACAAACGGACTGGTGCGGTCCATGCAGGTGTGTACCAAACATCAGCCTGAACCCTCTTCATAGTGCCACACGGCTGTTGCACATCAACCTCTGCATCTCTGTTTTATTAACCATCCATCAGCTCATCGCTGCCTTCTGATTGGGTCTTTTCTATTCAAGTAGTCCCATAGGCGGAGCTGCTCTAGAGCTAGTAATAATTTCCTACATCTGTGTGAATTCTCTGTCATCCAATCTTTACCTTGTCATCTTTTGATAGTCCCACATTATAACAAATTTAAGGGATTCCATCCATTAACTAACAGTTAGCGAGATTATGCTTGCCTAAAGCCAAGCTCTGCCTCAGACTGTTTTTAAATCCAGCCTGAGTTCTGCATGTCATCGGTCACTTACTCACTGCTCCACACATGAATATTTAGTTAATGAAGTGAGATATTCATGCATTTTCAAATGTAAAAATACCAGAAACGAAGTTTGTAGAATAATCACCCCTCTATTGTTAAAATGTATCCCATAGGATCCCTTTTCAGGATCAGTCATCATGTTACATCCAAAAGAATTTGCTGTGATTGGACATCAGCTTTCAGGAAACACTTGGCCGATTTAATGATTTGTGATCTAAAAAATGTATTCTAGTTTATTTCTTTTCTTAAAATATCTTGTAAGTAGAGGGGGACTTTCATGTGCTCTGCGTCATGGCAGCAATGTAAAATGAATGTGTTAGAGGGGTGTACTACCTAAAAAAAAAACTAGAATATGAGCAGAATGATTGTTTGAAATTAGCTTTAAAAAAATGCAGAAAAAATGTCAAATCATATTTTTTAAAAATGGGACTTTTATTTCAGCCAAATACATGAATTCCACCGATTTCAGACACCCGTTTAAGGACAAATAACAGTAGTTCAAATCAGTCATGAACTAGAACTAGCACCTGGCAGTTAAACGACTCTGCAAGGTATCCAGTTGCTAGGCAAAGAGTGCAGTGGTGGGTTAAAACAGAAGGACTGGGATGGCTACTGAGGTAGTGTGATTCATAGAAATCTTATAAGTAAGGGACAAAAATAAGGCCCAATGGCCTTGACCTTTGACCTCTAAAATCTAACTAGGTCGTCCTTGAGTCAGAGTGGACTGGGGTGCAAAGTTTGAAGAGAATCCCTGCAAAGGCTCGTGTATACTCTACATGTGTACAAGAATAGGTCAGTGTGTGCTAAATGTAGCAACAGTCACTGCCCTGCTCCACTGCAAGAGATGAACATGAGGTCTAATAACCTTGACCTCTGACCTCCAAAATCTCAACAGATCATCCCTGATTTACAGTGGACATCTGGCAGAGTTTGAAGAAAATCACTCATGATATTGCAATCATAAAAATTGCACAAACAGACTAAGAAACATGATCATATGGTCATAAAAATCTGATTTGCATGCCCTACAACTAATGACAAATTTGCGCTGTTGTTTTAGAAAATATCAAACTTCCAACAATGTTTCAAACCTTACCTTTGGCCTTAGAAGCCAATTCACTATCACTAGTCAGTAGCAGAAGTTGCTGAATGTAATTCATAAGTCCTGGCCTGCATCCATGTTTGTCAATACTTTAGTTATGGCTTAATATTTGGAATATCCCAGTGTCCTCACTGTGTGCACAGTGGCTGTCTGAGACAGTTTTCATAATTTTCTTTAACTTAAAGTTGCATCAAAAACTTGGCAAGTTCACTTTAAAATATGTAGACGTGCTGTGATAGGAAACAGAAAGCTCTGGATACACTTGTAGTTTAGAGAACAGCTTTACTTGGTGAGGTTGTTCTAGAATTACCTACTTCAGACATACTGTGATAGCACAGACACCGTCTTAATGTTCTTTTTCTGTGAGAGCTGTTCAAGCATACCACTGAAACAGCGACTTCTTGATCCTTTCTTAAAATGTTACTGTCTTAGCACTTTTATCAGTATGAAGACAGTGGCACTGATATACTGCAGTAGAAGTAATAATCAGGATTTAGGCAGCAGTCCATTGCTCTTGCAGGACTCAGGAATCCTTGTTCTTCTGCAGTAGAAGTTTCTACCACCACAGCTCTGTAGCAACCCTGTTGTCTTCCCCACCATGACGTCATGGAAATTGAAGAATGTGTGTGTGTTTCGGTTTGAGAGAACAAAGGGGTGTGAATGTGGTTAGAGCAAATCCTTATCGCCGCAGCTACACTGACACACTCCTTGCAGCCTTGCATTTTGGCAGTGCTCTCTGCTTTCAACTTTCTCCATTCATGCAATGTGGTAACAGGCGTCTTTTGATGCTGAACTCTGACATTTACAAATCACTTTCTATTGCACTCTTCCTCTGTCTTGCTCGCTCTAAATATGGCCCTGCGTCTCTCCTTGCGGTTTAGCCTGGTGACTCATTTCATATTCTGGTAATGATGATGGGATCCTGTTAACTGCTTTGATGCTGCACTGAGCAGTACAATAACCTCACAGCATGTCACTCAGGTTTACAATTACCTTCTTTAAGCAGTTAGTTTGAAGTTTGGGGTACTGGTGGTCTAAAGGTTGGGTTATGCCCTGTGTCCAAATGCTGAAGTCGACCACATCCACCAGCTCTGTGGCTCCTTTTTTGCATACCATTCCCCACTCTCCCTCCTGCATATCTTACTCTATCCACTGTCTGTGGAATAAAGGTTAAATAGCCCAAAAATAAATCTAAAAATACATTAGTTGGAAGTTAGTAGTTTAGGAGATAAATGCAAATTTATTCATTAATTTGGTAACCAAAACACCTGGCTTTGCACTGAGTTTTCATTTTACACTGTTTTCGTGATGCTTATCATGTGGAAGAAAGCCAATATAGGAGAAGAATAATGAAAATTAGTATTTCCTGCTCCTAAAATTATTTATCAATATAAGTGTGATCACTTTATACCACCCATTGTTGACATTTTGCGATATGCACTTTTTCCTCCCTGCAAAAATGAAGATAGTAAAAATGTGAGCATTCTTACTTTGTGTTAAGAGTCTGTGGTGTGGCTTAGCATGAAGAGTGAAAGCATGGGCTAAAGCTAGCCTGAGTTGCTCATAAAATGAACATGCTACAAAAACAAAGATGGCTGCCTGTCTCAGAATCAAACTAACATGCTGTAGGTTACAGAAGACTACAATGTAATTTTGAACTCTGTAGGGAGCTACTTCTGCCTGTTTCCTGTTATAAACTAAACTAAGCTGAATGTACACTGAAAAGTATTCACCCCTTGGAGGTTTTACCATTTTATTGATCTTATAAATCAAGCATGGTCAATATAATTTAGCTATTTTGACCATGAAAACTAGTGTCAAAATAAAAATAGATTTCTACAAAGTAATGATAATTAAATGAAAATATGTAAGGTAAAATAAGTGACTGCATATTCACCCTCTTCAAGTCAGTATTTAGTAGATGCACCTTTGGCTGCAATCACAGCACTGAGTCTGTGTGGATAGGTCTCAATCAGACTTGCACATCTGGACACTGCAATTTTACTCCATTTTTCTTGGCCAAACTGCTCAAGCTCTGTCAGGTTGCACATGAATCGGGCGTGAACAGCATTTTTCAAATCCAGCCACAAAACATTTACTGGATTGAGGTCTAGGCCACTCCAGAACATTCACCTTGTTGTCTTTAACCCTTTAACACCTGAGCCTCTGGACTCTTTTCCTATTTTAACTATAAAAGGCCCAGAAAATGTCCTGTGAGAAAGTGCTTTCGCCATTTTTCCAGAATACTTTCAACACTGGGCAGTTACTTACAATGTACTGCATGTTAAGAGTGTTTTAACTGTTTAAAATAAAATTAAGAAAAAAATGGGAATTTGATGTTGGAGTTTTAGTTAGAAAAGGTGAAATTACCGTAATAACCACATGTTGGCTGTGAAGTACAACCCCTCAGCTTTCAGAAACTATTTGAATATATCACATGGCACAAACAGTCGTGTAATCACAACAACGCACTCGGCATTTCTGTATGCTTCCGGTAATTGTCTTGCTGGAAAATAAACTTGTCCCAAGCCGTAGTTCTGTTGCAGACTGAGAAACATTATCCCCTAGGATAGTTTGCCACATTCATTTTACCCTCTACCTTTACAAGCCTTCCAGGGCCACCTGCCGAAAAGCATCCCCACAGCATGATGCTGCCACCGCAGTGCTTTACAGTGGGGATGGTGTTTTTGTGTTGATGTGCAGTGTTGGGATTCCACCAAACCTAGTATCTTGTCTGATGGCCGAAAAGCATCATTTTGGTCTCATCAGACCAAAGAACTTTCTTCCGCTTGACCATGCAGTTTCCCATATGCTTTTTGGTGAACTCTAGTTGAGATTTAATCTAAGTTTTCTTCAACAGTGGCTTTCTCTTTGCCACTCTCCCATAAAGCTTTGACATTATGAAGAAAACAGGCAACAGTTGTATGCAGAGTCTCTCCCATCTCAGCTGCTAAAGACTGTAACTCCTTCTGAATAGTCATGGCTGTCTTGGGGGCCTCTCTTACTAGTCTCCTTCTTGTACGGTCACTCTGTTTGTGAGGACGTCCTGATCTAGGCAGATTTATACATGTGCTATATTACTCCCATTTCTAGATGATGGATTAAACTGAACTCCAGGGGATATTCAGTGCCTTAGAAATGTTGTATCCTTTCCCTGACTTATATTTCTCAATAATCTTTTACCTGAGTGGCTTGGACTGTTCCCTTGTCTTCATGGTGTAATGGTAGCCAGGAATACCAGTGATGAAGAAGATTTACCAGTGATTGGACCTTTCAGACACAGGTGTCTTTCTACTACAATCACTTGACAGTTTCGTTGCACTCAGGTGATCCCTGCTTCAGCACCAATTGGCTGGACCTCTGTTGAATTAGATCAGTCATTTAAAAGGGGTGAATATTTATGCAGCTACTTATTTTTATCTTATAAAAGCATCTTCATATAGAATTTCAGATTGATACTGATATCAAAATTGTGCTTTTAAATAAATGTATAAAACCAGTATTTTGTAAATAAGAGTCTTTTTAATAAATTTATATTATTCATGTGAAGGAATTTTCCTGAATAGATCGATAGTGTCTAGGATATTAACTCTTCATAAACCCATGTACATAGTCTGACACTAATACTTGGTGTTGTTCGTGATGATTGTGTGTCCATGTTCATGACATCGTGTGAATGCTGCATCTCCACTGAAGCCTGCTGACGTTTACCATCCACACTTTATTCACAGATAACTCTCTCTGACTGTCCCTAGGAGGAAAAAGAAGTGCATTCGCTACCTTCAAGGAGGAGGCTGCCCCAGCCCATCTTCTTCAGATTTAAGTGCTATAGACTCTCCCCCATCCCCCTCCCCTGCCCGCCACCGTCTCTACCAGCACCAGCACCGCCCACTCTCCCCTGGCTGCTCCCCTCCTACTCCCACCTCCCCATCAACACGTCTCCTGTTGTCTCCTCCGGCACACACACGCTCACACACACGCCTGCCCCTGCAGCAGTCAGCCATCAAGCGCTGCGACCTCCAACAGCCAGCAACCAAACACAGCCACACACACCTGGAACTGTCCAGCAAGCAAATGCACAGCTCGACGGCGGCGCTATCGGCCGCCAAGGCAGCAGGACTTTCTCTTAAAGTGCTAACAGAGACTCAGTGATCGATGTGGTGTTCTCACATCCATGATCCTCTTCACTTTAGCTTCTTCCAGAGCCATGAAAATCCTCACCTGGTGACATTCTCATAGTTCTCACAGTGTTCTGGTCAGAGGCTGAATCCTCCATGGTATTTGATTTGAAGTGTCAAATGTCAGATTTGGAAAAGATGTGGCTCAGGTTGTCATCAGTCACTGGAAAACTGTCTTCATGGTGGATAACTGTAAGCATGTACTGAGGCTATTCATACTTTCAAAAGGGTGTCCAAGTTTGGCATGAAAAGTTCAAATGGGCAGCTGCTGTGATTTGAAGGGGGATAAATCTGGAGGATACAGCCCCTGAACCCTTAGCCGATGATGTTCCATTTGTAGAGATCCTGAATTCTATCAAAGTGATTGGTCTTGCCTTGAGGACAGCTCTGCTTCCTAACATTATTTTACAAATAAAAGCCATAAGCCCCCTGATACTCCTGTGTAAAGTCCACCCTGTGCTCCTACTGACAATCACATATTTAACTCAGCTCTGCTTTATCTTAAGAATGAAACAAAAGGCAGAGTTCCAAGATTCAAATTGAGAGCCTTTTTGAACTGTTTTATATTTAACTCTAAAATCCAGTCCTTATCATCCGCAAGTTTCATAAGATCAAACCTGAGGGGAGCAGAGAGCTGGACCAGCAGAACCTCAGCTTTAAAGAGACCAACTTTAAGCTGCCGTTTTCACTTCAGTTTTATTCCATTTCCAATTATCTCATATTGCATATCATGCGTATTTGCTTGACTCAGTAAAATGCTTTAACAGGTTAAAAAAGTCTCAAAATTACACAAGTAACAGCATAAACACTTCGAGTTCCAGTAATTTCTAGGCACTTTCAGGCTGTCAGTTTCTTGCTTTATCAACTGTTACATTTTTGTTCTCTGAATTTTGTTATGTATTTTTCTCACCTGTATTTTTGAAAGTCCGCTGGTGAAGAGATAAAGAGGAAGGCTTTTCTTTTGACTGAACATTTTTGCAGCTCCGTAAACTAACCCGAGACCAAATTGGTACTATTATATTGCGTTGTGTTGTAAAGTTTTATAAATGTTGGAATTCCCTATTATAATTAAACTTTTTATATGTTTTTATGTAAAAACAAAAGAAATAACAAAAAAGATTTTAGTTTGTATCATTTCTAAAGCAATACAGTTTGTGTTTGTCTTCTGTGCAGAATTTCACTTTTTTGTTCAAGTGTTACTGCAGGATCATTTAAAAGATATCTTGTGTTCTCGATCTGTGCATGTTCAATGTTGACAGAATAAGATTTGATTTAAACGGCTTTAATTTACTGCAGCTTCAAACTCAGCTTCCAGCACTCTGTTACCTGCAGGCTGAGCTTTTGTACAGCAAAACCGTTTTCCTCCAGCAGAGAGAGCTCTTGTGCTAGAAATAGCTCGTTTTATTTTGAGGATGTTCACGTCATTAGTGGCAACACCTCAGAGATGTTTTTGTATTTTTTACGCCTCAAAAGCCTCTGATGTATTCCTTGTTTTTGTTTGATGTATTAAAGTGTTTCGAATATCTTCTCCATGTCTTTTGTGGTTAAGAAATCAAAAGGAGCTGCTTCAAAGGCAAAGTCCTTTTCTTCAATAGTCATGCTCCTCTGCACCTGGTGCTATGAAAAAAATGACAAACACCGACCTTTTTTTAAGTTTTATTTACTCCTTCATTAAGTTTGATCATCCCAAAAGCCAGCATCAAGACTAATCTGAAGTTTCCAATTCAAAACATGAATTAGGAATGAGTTTACTAATGCTGTGTCTGCACACAAAGTACCTTTAGTCCATAACCAAGAATCATCCGTCCAACTTAAACTTTTCCTTCAGACACAATTTTCTAACTTGTTTTTTACAGGATGCATTTACAGAGCAGAAAAATAAAATATTCACCCTCGCATTTCCATAGTCAAAAAAGCCATTTTATTTCATCAGTTAACCTAAAAGAACACAAACATGTCCAGTAAAAAAGACAACCATAGCGATTAATAATTGGGGAAAATATGAAAGGAGTGACAAATCTTTAAGGGTACAAAGCCATGAATCCAGAACTTTCCTTTTTATGTGAAAATACAACACGTGTGTAACTGAAGAGCTTTTCTTTATTTAAATTAAGACAACACACAGGCAAGTTAAAATGGTCATGCTGTTGTAGAAAGATAACAGGGTAGGGGGCTGAAGGGGGGGGGTAATGTGGCTCTAAATACACTAAATGTAAATATTGACAAGTATGAACAACGCCAGTGCAACCAGTTAGCAGGGACAGTTCCTTTTCAGTGTGGTAGTGTTGGCAGGATCTCCCCATTTACTTCTCTTCGCACCACTGGTTCTCTTTGCGTACCTGAGGATGAGAGGATGGACACATGAGAATTTTGGGGAGGGTTTTTTAGATTTATTTTGGGCATTTTTTGCCTTTATTTGATAGAGGAGGACAGTGGATAGAGGCAGAAACAGGGACAAGAGCGGGGGAGAGGCATGCAGTAAAGGGCCGCAGGCCACTAGGGCACCTGCACCCCGAGATTTTTTTTTTTTTTTTCACTCTCTTGAGCGTTGTTTATGTAAGAGACAGGTGATGGATGGAATAAGTACCTGGGCCTCCTCCTCCTCTGTGAAATCATTTTTGATGTTGAAAGTCTTCCTGATCTCCTCCGGGGTTTTGCCTTTGATCATGTTGGCCACCGTCTTGCAGGTGACATCTAACAGGCCTTTGATGTCCAAATAGTTGGCGGCCTGAAGAGAGAAAACAAAACCGTGACATGAAGAGGAGCAGAAGTAGGAGAGCGGTGAGGAAAAACAGCTGTGAGGACAGTCTAAACATTTAATGGAAAATATGAACTAGTTACATGTGTATATACAACCAGAAACAGTTCTGGTTTCCAGTGAAGACACAGAAGAGAGCCAAGGACAAATTTTACTGGTGTAAAATTGTCAGTGAGAAGCATGAGCATGGTAGTTTCAAACCAATTACAAGTGATGCGATAAAATATTACACCATATGATGTTATTAACCATATGAATCCTATCTGGGTTAAGAAGAGCAAGTAAAGACTACCATATATCTGTAGATGGAGGGAAAGGTTTGACTTCAGCCAGGTGTCATTTCTTAGGGGAAAAACTAGTTTAGCAGGTTAAAACCATATGCAAAAGCTTTGATTTTTCTCAGAAAGTCTTACTGCACAAAATGTACCAAAACAATGTGTTTACTGACTGCCAAACAACAAATGATTTTTTGTTTTATACTAAACCAGGATGCCAAGAAAGAATATTAAGCCTGGGAAAAATTCAAATGCATGTGGATCCAATGTTACAATCCCTGCACTAAAATCACATTCATCTCAAGAGCCAATGAAGCCTGATAACTAGGAAGGCCATTCTGAATTCTTTAGCCATGACATTGGCCTGCAGCTCTTTTGCCATGTCTCACCCCCCACTCTCTCATCCCCATTTCAAACTCTTATCCACCGTCCTCCTCTCTAAATTAAGGCATAAAAGCTACTACTAATATAAACTTTATTTTTGCTTAGTTTGGTACTTCTCTGTGGTAATTTGATTATTAATGGAATAATGAGAAATATTTATCCGTGATCGTTTCCCATGACGAGGATCATTGCCACCTAAAAATAGCTCTCTGTTGTAAAGACTCCAGCAACACCTTAGTTTGGTTTTTGTTAAGAGAAGTGACTGGATAAAACAAAAGCAGCAGACTGTCAGACATTAATTTAATCTGTGATATTTACCCCAGCATGACGAGCTAATGCTAGCTTAGTCAAGCAGTCTGTGACAAATGTTTGAGTTATTTTAATATCAATGACCTTTGAAGGCTGAGGCTTACCTTCATGGATATTTATAAAAAGCTGCTTGATTGGTTAAATCTGTCGCCTTTCTGGGATAAACTAAAAGCATTATACCACTATAATGACAGTCCTTCATTCAGAGCATGTTACTAGGCTTTTACCATCTGTATGCATTTATGAATGTGAGTTATGACAGAGGCAAGGCTAAAAAATAATAAATGCTTTCAAGTGTGTCAAGTTTTTTGTTTATCATGTGGCCTGTTTGTTATTAAATGTTACAGTATTCATAAAAATATAGTTTTTTGTAAACATTAAATATCTTTGGAGACGTATGAACAACACTCACAAGAGTACTTTGATATCATCGTCCTTCATATCCATCTACTTCTGAGTTAGGCTACATGTAAAGATCGCCAGCAACACATTTAATCAAGTAACTGAGCCCAAAAAAAGACTTTGGACCTGCTGTGTTTCCTTAATACTCGTGTGTGAATATGTTAATAAGCATTTGATGGTCATGTTAAAGTATGGCAGTCATTTTCCTATGACATCAAACTGAGCTAATTCACCATAGGAGCCTCTTTGCATCCTCTTGTTGTGGTACAGAGTCACACTTAAAAACAACTACAGAATGAGTAAACAACTCAAATGACACTAAGCAACTTGTGTTTCACTTTTCTAGGAGCACATGGTACGACACCTACGACAGCACCTATTTCCCAATCACTCAAGTACTTCTTGGTAACCTTTCACAAGCTGCGCTAACCTCTAGCTGCTGTCCAGATTTATCTCTGTTTTTTTCTTAAATCTGCCTTTTTAAATCCCTGCCTCTTCTACAGCATTTGCCCACACCACCCATCTTCCGGCTGTTGCTTAGCAACTTTATTTTATCCCAGTAAGCCTAATAAAAATGCTCAGTGCTTTGCCACAGTAGTTAATGAAACCGACAACAGGGGAAGACACGTGCAAATTCAGCCTCCCACTTGTGTGACAAAGAAAAGATGCTCAGCAAAAGACGACATCTGCAATAAAAGCTTTGAATGAAAATATCTCAGCAATTCAGAACACCCACCTCATGTATGAGTGACGACTTTTCATTCCTTTTATGCTTTGACTGACAAGAAACTTGATGTCTGTCTGAACAGGTCTCTTAAGTTTCATGTCAAGTTGTGTGTGTTTTGTTCACAATACAATAATGATTTAGGAAGAACTCAGTGAGCAGGGATGTCCCGATCCCAATCACATGTACCGGATCGGGGCTGATACTTAGCATTTTTAATTGATTGGCGATCTGTAATTTGATCCAATCAGCCCAGCCGATCTTTTACATCAGTTGCCGTAAATGGAGCACAATTTACGACAGGCTGTAAAGGCGCCAGTAACAACAAACAGCAGTAGCATATAGCTTTCATGTGTTAAAAGTATCAGTGGTGTGGAAATACTTCAAACTTAAAAGCAAAATCAGTCCGATGGCCACTTGCAGCATCTGTAACACGACCGTTTCACGAGGTGGTAGCAGCAGAGCTGCGTTTAACTCTATAAATTTGATCCATAATCTCCGATCAAAACATGCAGTGGAATACGGGGAGTTTACAAGAGCAACAGGCAGCTTCACCGAAGCAACAACCTCTGGACTTTAAGAGAACAGACAAGTACACAGAGATGGACAAGTCAAAAAAGATAACAGAAAAGGTGGTCAAATTCATCGGACTGGACAACCAGCCCGTCTCCGTGGTGGAGAATTTGGACCCACGCTATGCCCTGCTGTCTCCACGTTACATTACTGACACTGCTTTACCAGAGTTATACAACAAAGTACGTGATAGCATACTAGAGAAAAGCAACTTCACTGCCATTAGCTTCACTACAGACATTTGGAGCTCTGATGTTTGCCCCATGTCACTGCTGAGTCTCTGAGAAATAAGTGAGGGGAGGGGAGTGATGTAGCAGCTGTAGTCGCACTTTAGAAACTGCACTGAAATAACAAGAGTGCCTTGTATTTGGGTTTTATTCCAGTGTTAATGTTTTGGTTTACATCACAGATTAAGCTGCTACATTTTAATAAGGATAGTTGTTTTGAATCTGTATGATTTATATGTTTTTGATCCTATTCAAATTGAACTATTGACCCCACTTTAAAGTGGAGTTAGCATGTTTTTAACTCATTTTTTGAGTTCAGGTTTGTTGTGACTAATAGAGTCAAGTTAACTTCTAAGAGGAAATATAATATTTAAAATTCATTTATTGAATCCATATATTATTGTGACTATTGACTCTGTTACACCACCTCTAAGTGAATCTGAGGTTATTTGAGTTCACTTTGTTGACTGCTCAGGTCATTCAGCTGACCACTTTAATTGGATTTTGATTGTCTGACTGAATACTTAACACCGCACTAAGGGAATATGTAAATTTATTTTTTGACAGATAATTAAAGTAAAACAGAGCTATTACACAATTCTGAGCAGAAATGTGATTTTATGTTTTTTACAACAATATTGGCTGTACTGAGTTAAATGGAATAAATTTGAAATATCTAGTGATAACAATTAAAACTCTAATCAAGGCAATTATGAGTATCGGATCGGGACTCGGTATCAGCAGATTTTCAATATTAAAAAATCAGATCGGGATCGGGACAAAATAGGGACAACCCTATCAGTGAGAGTATTTTTTTGAAGTATTTTGTTTATTTATTTCACACAAAAGTGATGGGTGTAATCTGGCATGGGATGTAATCTTTTTTCATAATTGAAATTCTTTCATTTACATCTAAAGCTTTATTGTCAGTTTTTATGGGTATCTGCCTCTGGACAACTTCAGAAATGACCATAATGTGAACTTACTTAGTTTTAAATAACAAACAGCTTCTGTCTACCATTGCTGACATCATACAATGCATTTTGTTTTCAGTTTAAATTCAAGTGATGGTTGTAAAGCTTATCTGCAGCAATTGTGTGTTTCAGCATTCATGTGCTGTGCTGTATTTACCAGAATGAGTTCAAACAAGGTGCCTTGGTCCACTTTGAGGAACTCCTGGTCCCAAACAGGAATGTCATCCGTCCTCTTCTCCTTGTTCTCGTCATCCTCAGGAGGGGGAGGGTCATCTTTGTGATGAGTGCACCACTGAATCACCTGAAACGCAGAGATATTTTTTACTAAAGAAACACACATTCATTACTAGTCAAACACACAGCAAAGAACACACATGTATTGTCACAGTATGCCATGCTCTGCTTGCCTACTTTTTGATCTTCATTACAACTGTAGAAAAACGTTTTCCTCAGAAAGAGTTCCAGTTTTCCAACCAAATAATGAGTAAAATAGAATTTAAAGCATCTTGTTTGAAAAAAAGTGCTGCTCTGACAAGTTTGAACCTTTAGCAGAGACTACAAAAGCAGGCCCTCCCATCCCTCTGCTCCTACAAATGTAATTACTGTTATTTTGAGGATGCATCAAAATAACTTAGTAAGGGACACATGGGACAAATAGCTTGTGCTTTGGCCTGTGGTACATGAATGAGAAAGACAAAGACAGGATGATCATTTTAACACATAGTGAGGACAAAACAAACTACTTTTCCATTTTCAGGGAAACTGAAAATTGTTTTTGTATTATTTGAACATTCTGATCACATCAGTCTGAATGGACTACTTGATCACCTTTCATTACACTACAGTACAACTCTTCAGCACTATATACAAGAGTCTCCACATTGAAGTTCACCTCTCCAAATCATTTTAAAGAGTAACTAAACCCTCAGACCACTTCTTCCAGGTGAAGACCTTTGTATATGGGGATTTAGTTTTAAGTCCAGTTCAGACCAAAGATGTGCAACATTCTAAACAGCTCACACTACTGCTGAAGGAAACTATGCATCGTTTTCAAAGCAGTGTTTCTCACAGTCACTAAATTTAAGAGATTTATTTCAGAAGCTACTGAAGTAAATCCATCTCTACATGAGGAAAAGTACTGCACATCATTGATGCAGGCTGCATCATTCCTGCTCATCACTAACTCATTTGTCATCAACATCACAGTGTGGCAGCAATTTTTTACAGCACAAATAAACACAAAAATGCCTTGCTAGCTCAGTCTCATCATAACTAAGATATCTGCTGAGAAGCCTTGAATTTTTCCTTTAGCTCATACAGCACCCCACGTTCCTTTCATGAGCTTCCATGCACTGCTCATGAAGGGGGGCCTGGAGGGTTCGGGGGCAAGTAAAAAGTTAACAAAAATCCAACATACAATAATTTCCAACTTTCACAGATATTTTATCTAACAAAATACTCTACTTTGAGCAGATATTTGTTGGTGTTTACAGCCTTTCAGAACAAGACTTCAATTTCCCTTTTTACATTTATCTGCTTGCATTGTCTTGAACCCAGCCATTTGGGAAAGGACAAACTAAATTGCAGGCAACATCATTCAAATGGCCTGATTCATGCTGGGACATTCTAAAACAGTCTCATCGTGCCACAAATCTTTCAGAGTTGATTTGAATTCACATTTTTTGAAAAAAATCTACATGCTGAATTTGCAGCTTCACCATTTAGAGAGGTTGCTGTGACACTCTAGGACTGTGGGTAAGCCTTCCCCCACAGTTTCAAAAAACCCTGTTGTGGTAAGTCTAAAGTGAATTATTATGGTATTCTGGCTAGGGTGGGGTGTTGTTTGGGTTTTTTCTGATACTTCTAAAATGGTACCAGTACCTAGACGGTGCCCAAATCAATACTTTTAGGAGGGAAAAAAAACTAATAGTCAATGGCAATAAGAATACTTTGATAATTGTAAAGGCATTAGCAATTACAAAATCCACTTTGAACGAATTCGTACAATTAAAAAAGCCTTGCCCAACTTAAATAAAGTGTACTTATACAAACGACTCCACCCTCTTTGCTAAATCTTTGAATGACTTCTTTTTTAGGAATGCACGCTACGTGCCTCAGGTTAACAATCAACAGCAGGACAGAGAAGGAAATATCAGCAACAACGGAGAAGGAAAGGGATTAAACTTTGACCCAGGTAAAAGTCAGACAACTTTTTATTTCTCCTTCATCAACCTGAACCGCTGAGATGCTGCTGCGTGCGTCTCTGTCTGCATTCATACTGATAAAAACATTAAATACTGAGACAGACTAACACCAGAAACAAACTTAAAAGAACAAAAAGTAGTGCTTTAAGCTCATTTCTATTTCTTAAAATCATTTCTATGATACCTTTTCTGCTGAGATGAGCTCATTAATACAGTGTGGAGCGCATGGAGCACTCTATTTGAGGCCATCGCTCATTATTGACTTCTCCTACCTGCGCGATGAACATTAACAAATAATCATCCATCCTGATCATCAAAAAAAAAAGAGAAATTTCTCTAACACAGAGCCCAAATGTTCAGCACAATAAATACTATTATTGCACTACATGAGTGGTATGCTCCACTGCGCTCACCTGGATCAATCAAGCATGGAAGAGGGGGAATGAAAAAGCTGCCTCGGTAGCGTAGGCTTAAATAATACAGGTAGATATCTTTAAAGGTGCCAAACAGGCACAATATACAAATAAATAAACAGTTGTGACTTCTGGAATCAGAAGCCATTTTTACACAGAGATTCCGCAATAAAGATGAAAAGGAATGCCCGTCTCTGTTCCGCAACGAGCAATTCACACAAAGGTGTAACAGAGCCGTGCACGCCCGAGCTTAGATACACACCCCGGCGTCCCGTAATCAGATGGCAGCTGCTGCCTTCAATGAAACGTGAAACTCTGGATTTCTCAGTTCAAAACTTTGTATTTTCTAAATGAATGAGGAAAATAACATGAACATTCATTTTGATCGATTAGATCCAATAGACTTTTTTCCTCAATGTTTCTGAGTTGGAGGTCCAACTTTAAGCGGTGTCACAACGAACATATTTACATCGGAGGTGGGAAACTTTAGAGAACCTCACTTAAACACATCATGGAACTTTTCAGATGCTGCTGTGAGCAGAGATGCGTCTGCTCTCTCCTCTCCTGTTCAGAGTGTGATCAGCTCTCTAACCTCGCAGTCTCTCCAGTTAATCCACATTATTCTTTGTTTTATCCTGTTGTTGTTTTCTACGATGAAATGCTGCTTGATTAAACCACGCTGGTTTTTAAATCTCCCGTTTATGGAGACAGCAGCGCACGCTCACCGTTGCGGAATGCCATGACGTCCTTTCACACTCGTTGCAGAAAAGTCTGTTACGGCTCTGATACTACCTCTTGATCCGGATCAGAGGTGGGGCGAAATTGACCCCCCATTGCGGAATGGTCGCTTTCATACAGAACGGCATTGCGGAACGAAGGCGTAACAGACACGGAAAAGAGAGCCAGTGTGAAAGTAGCTAAAGACTCACCTAATATTCATCCATTGAAGCTGTGTCACAGACAACTCAAAAGGATAATACAATAAAGGCACACACAAGTTGAGACATTACCCCGCAGCTAAATGAATTTAAGAGGTTCCTACTCTGCTGAAATAAAAAGCATATAGAACTACGTGAAATACTTAGTCTAAAATATTTTGTGCCTTTCATTTGGACTGGTGAGGCTACATTAAAGTTGCGCCCACCAAAATCCTTGATTTGTTTTGGTAGGTAGGTATAAGAAGTGTAGGCGCCGGTGCCATGCTGGTACAGGACTTTTGTACCAATCCATAATTATGGCTAATACCTAAATCTGAAAAGCAGCCCTGACTGAATAATGTGACTGATAATGGACAGCAGGAAGGTGGGAGGTGTGTCTTGCCCTCCCTCTCAGCCCTGTCTATGATGTTTTAAAAGCGTTTTTGGAGTTTCAGGGTAAATACAACTTAGCTGAACCTGTGGAGCTTAGTTACTCTTTAAACAGAAGCAGATTTTTTAACTTTGCAGATCAAAGTATGATACACATTTTGCATCCACCAACTGTCCACTGTGATATTTGTCTTTTTTGTGGAGTCAGGCGTCTCTCAACTGTAAGATCGAGGTAAGATCCTGTATCCATGTCTCAATTTGCCCCTGGACAAAACACTTGACCAGCTGCTACAACTACAACTGCTCCTACTGTTGCATCAGTGTCGTGTAAATGCATATGAATGGGATTAGTTAATACTGATGGCCACTTTACATATCTGCCTCCTTCATCAGTGAGAATGGTTGTGAAAGGATCACTGTGGCCTACGGTCTAATAAGCACTTCAAGTGGTTAGAGGATTAGAAAGGCCATCATGATCAAAAGAGACAAAACTGTATATGTGACCCCCAGTCTTTGCAAAATCTTAGTCTGTGACTAAAAACTCGGCTACTTGCTGACAAATTGTCCAGACCAAAAAACCTGATCTACAGTGGGAGAGAGTAGGTGAGAGAACATGTACGGCCTGCTTAGGTGAGTTTGATCTGTACCTTCTTAAGGATGGCAGCATTCACATTGGGGAGAGGAACTGGATCATCATCTCCTTCATCATCCATTCCCAAATCTGTCACAAAATCAATTAATGCCAAACATCAGTGTGCAATGTCTTATTAAAGTTACAATTACTACAGTCTGAGCAAACCGGTGCAGAGAAAACAAATATCACGCAGTGACATGTATGAAGTAAAATTGTATTTTTTAAAGTTTCTGAAAAGACCTACCTTCCAACATGGTCTTGATGGTGACGGACTGTTTGGCGATCTCAACGTCCACCTCGAAGATTTCCCCATCAGAGCTCTGCAATTTTATTGTGGGCATTATCTGTGGGTAGAGAAGCTGTGTTATTAAACATGTAAAATACAACCACATTTTCATGTGTGTGTGTAATTCATATAACCAGTAATCTCACATTGACAGCTGACCCTGATTATGCGTCGGATGATTGCTAACGCTAAAGCTAGCTAGGCTAAACTGGCTAGTTAACAACTTCTGTTATCCTGCTAAAACAACCGCTACTTCTCATTATTAGCTAACTGTCAACTGAAAAACCACACACACTTCACAACTGTTAATGGATTTATGCATCACTTAACTTGTGTTGACGTCGGTATTATAAGTAAGGTCAATCTTCCTTCAAGCTAACGACACATTTAGCTGGCCACCTGTTACCACAAGCTAAACGGACGGAAATGCTAACTAAGTAGCGAGTTTGCTATATAAGTCCACGGAAATTAAGACTGTAAATGTACCGGATATTTAACCAGTGTGTTAACGAAAGCCATAATACCTACCTTTTATGACTTCGCAACCAAAATTAACACACAAATATGGGTATATAGTATGCTAATGCGGTAGCTAGCATTACCATGCACAATGCTAGCATCTTAGCTTGTTACGCTAGCGCCTTACGATGTCAGTGAGGCCTCTTAGCAACCACATACAGGCTATTGAAACAAAGATGTAAACAAAATGTAAACGCCTCTATAACCAAAACGGGCCAAAATTGTTAAATAACCTCCCAATATTCCGTTTTGCGAGGCCACGTACCGTAACTACTTAAACCCAGATCCAGAGGTGAAACTCCTCTGTAGTCAACAGCAGGACCGGACAGACGCGGAGGAACCGACAGCGGCTGGAAGTCTCTGGATCGACCTGCTGAGCCTGCCGCCCGGAGGTAGACGATCGCTTTGTCAGATGATGGAGGAAAAAGGGGGCGGACGTGTTTAACGCTGTCTTTCCTGTTTATCTAACCCCGTTTTGATACGTGTAACTCCAATACCCCAAAATATTAACCAGGTTTACGTGATCTCTGGAAAGCCTGATAAGCTTCCCTGTAATTAGTTGTACTTTAATGTACACTCTGATTGTTATGTTTTTATATAAATGTATTTTAGTATATGTATTTTTCCCTTTGAAACAAAACATCTCTTATGTTAACATATCCAGTAACATTGGTTATTTTTAGTTGCTTAACGTCCATTATAGAAATATGACGAATATTTTGAAGGTGTGGGCGTTCATCTAGGTTTGCTTGTATCTTGGATTCTAGAAATAAATCCGTTTAAGGATACGTGCAAGAATCAGCATAATAATGACAGACGTAATATAGGTATAATGCGGTAAAAACAGAAGTGAATTTATGTTCATCTTTAACCTGCCATAGGATGGCGCTTTCTCCTTACTGCAGATCTTTTCCAGTTGATTCCATGGTGCATTCATGTGCTCCTCGAAAGCTTTCATCCCTGTCGAGGTGCATATTCATGATTTAATATAATTCCAGGTTGTTTCCTATTGCTCTTGTCATTATATAATATAGCATCATGTTTTCATTGGATTTTTTTTTGTTGTGGCTTCTTTTGTTTCTATCATTGGGCAGGGCACAGTACATTATCTTGCAAAGGAAAATGAGAAACTACATGTACATTGTAACTGTATGTATGAAAAACTAAAGTAAAAACACATTTTTATTATCTGTGCTTGAGAAAATGGGTCGGTTTCGTTTGTGATGTGTTCTGTTGTTTGGATGTCCTCTGTTATATTGTTATCCATGCTGGGATAACTTTGTTCATGTTTGTTGTTGTTTTTGATGTGAGACACATTTTGCACCATGAGTGAAGTCGCCCACCAAGCTAATGCTGCATCAGTATGCATTGCCTAGCCACAAAATTAACTCTGCTTTTTTTCTTGCTAGAAGAGACCCACCTTGCCACAGATTTTCAAGAAATACTGCAGCTATCATATTGTAAAATATTAAAAATCGGGCTGGATGTTAGGGCAAATAACCTATTGTGATTTTTTTTTCACAGTATTGTAATTGTGATTAAATATGCAGTTATTTTCCAAGTTTATCATTGTATTTATTTCTCAACATACAAGATATTGATCATATATTATAATAAAAACATTATTTGGTAGATTTAACGGAAGTAGAACAATTTGGAAAACTAATGTTCCATATTGCAATTATTTTGATTCATTGAAAACTGAATATGACTTGTATTGAAGGGAATGATGATTTTATGTCATTCTCATTTTTAATAAGAGAAACATACACAAACAAAAAGGAATACGATTTCTTTTGCAAACTTTTCTTGAAAATAATGACAGTTGAAAGTTTGCATGATGCGGAGAGCCTAACATTTATGCTGCAAAAGTGAATTTAACTAATATTTTGAAACACATTTTAGTTAGAAATCATCCTCAAAACCTGCTGTAGGACATATTGTGATTTAATCTAAATTGCGATCAATTGTCCAGCCTTAATTTCAAAACTGTAGTTTAACTTTATGTAGTATGGACCAATACAGACACTTTAAATTTAACTCTATATGAGTTAAATTAACAGTGTCAATTTTGCTGTGTTTTAGTTTATTATAGGGATGTGACTTTTCCTGAACAACCTGGTTGGAAATCTATTCTCTTGTTTCTTGCCAATAAGGAAAGATCACTTTTACTGTACAACTCTGCAGTAGCTATTCAGTACTGAAAGTACACTGTAAATGAGACACTCTTTACTTTTACTTGAGTAAATTTATAGACTGGTATTTTTACTTTAGTGGATTTTAACCAGAATAACTGTACTTTTACTTGGGTACTTTCCACCTCTGTTCCCAAGGCAGTTAATGACTACTCAGAAATAATTTTGAAAGAACTTTTAGGGGCTGCAGCTTTTTTTTTCCAGACACTTTAATGTTAATTGACTTGAAAATATCATAAACACATTTTAAAAATGTAGATTCAATTCAAACGCTCAAGCTCCATAAAGGCACCGATATACCCTATCTATCTTTGAAGTGGAAGAAGGCCATCAGTTGTGAAACTACCAGTTAACATGCAGCCCAGACAGCTGACCTACTCTCTGCTTTGTGAGCTGGCTGACCTCAGGTAGTCCCATTAAAGATTAATTACAGTTTAAAAGAGTCCGTGTAAGCCAGACCATAACACCAGTCATGTCACACAGGCCAAAAATGTTCCTACAAGAAAGAAAAAAAACAAACAAACAGTACAATCCGATTAAGGAGCCTCCTTCATCTTTATTATTCAAATGATTTGGTTAATACAGACTCTGTAGTTCAGAGGGAGTCAGTGAATTGACGTGGATGAACACATCTGGCTATCATATACATCAAGCTGAGTAACTGCAAAAAAGGAGTTGTACTTGTAAATTACACTGAACCAAAAAAAGAACACTTTTCTGTAAAACTTGCCTGATGGGGACTTTATTTTTACTTTAAAAAAACAAAAAAGAAAAAAAAAAGAACATCTGTAGTGTGAAATATTTTTCTTTTTTTGACATATGTTACATTTCTTTAGATTTACAAAAGTGCAAACAGATCATGTTCAAATCTCCTACATATAAGCCATGGCATGTGGGATTCAAACAGCCGCATTCTAAGTATCAAATTTCCGTCTTGGACCTCAATGTCATCATTCCAGCTACACAGGTACAGGATGAGGAATTTTAACTTCACTGTTGTTTACATAGTGGGGAGAGTTTCAATACAAGTCCTCAGCAATGGATATTGTAATGATTATGGCACACACCTTTTGGTCCATTCATTGACACACAGACATCGTTTCCCTAAATGCTTAAATAGGTCTTTGTGTGGATATACAATGTGCACTGCTGTGTAGCCCCCCTCCCCCAAATCCACCACCCAGTGTCCCACCCTCCCCTCTTCAGTCATGTTGTTATCAGTTGAAGGTCATACATCATGGCAAAACTGGACCTGACTGTACAAGGATCGGAGGTCAGAGTTTACAGGAAGTAATCTGGGGTGCGGCGAGTGACATGAGGCTCCCCTCTGCGAGGCGCAGGATCAAACTGCAAGCTGGAAGAAGAACAAAGGAGAAAATAAGAACTATTGACCAAACATGTTGCTTCAAATGACAAACATGGATCAAAAATGACCCAGGGTCTAAAGTGACAAATTCAATTTAATAATTCTACTGAGACCGAGGAGCTTCTTTCACACTTGTACTTTTGAGTAGTTTGTAAAATCAGTTATTTCAATAAGATAATAAAATACAATACTTTAATAAAAGAAAAACTAAGGCAAAAAAAGAAAGTCCAAGGCAACCATCATGGTTGTCAGTCACACTCAAGAGAATAAGTCTACTTTAAAATCCAAAGTTTGCCATTTTGCTGCACTTTATTATACATGTGTCCCTTTAATCAAACACCCTGGGTGTAGACTGATAATATCTTATTGTTTTCGCAAAGCACCTGAGGGAAAGATCATATTTTACTCCAACCACATTCTAACCACAGTAACTGCATTTTAATTTAGTACATTCTTTCAGTCATTGCTGCCATTTCTTCTTCTACTATGTTTAAGGTAGAACTAAGCATATGTATGATTTGGGCTTTGCAAAGCCTGCAGTGCCATTCAAATTAAAAGTAAATAAATCAGAGCTGAAGCATTTCCTTTTACTTACAATGAATATTTGAGGGTATCGTCTAGTTCCATGATAGCTGCCTGGTTGCCACAGCGGTAGCAGTAGTTGGGAGCACTAAATATTGTCACCACATTCCTCTCATGGCACCAGTTGTAACCCTGTAGGAAGAAGATGTATTACTCAACAAAAGGTATGAAATTCAAGAAAACAATGCATATCTGTCGTAAAATTTTTTTCCTATTGTTTTTGGTTCCAATGACAGTTAAGATCCATTTTTGTTTTATTATATGTTCATTTTTATTTTGTCATGAATTAAAATCTGATTCATCTTGCAAATAAGCATTTGCTACTTCCCAGTCACATTCTAGAACTACTAATGGAAAGTGCACACATATTCAGACACTCACTTCCATAACCAGCTGGTGGGCACGGGACACCAGTGTGAGACGATTGGCGTGGTTGAAGGTTTCAGAGATGTCCTGGCCAAAGGTGTATCCTGCTCCTCGAGGAGAGATGCCCCAGCCACCACGGTCATCGGGGTCTGACCACAGCAGGTCGCACATGGGACCCTGCAGAGGACACAAGGAGGATGAGTACAGCCCTGCTGTCCATTCACTGAAATCACTTAATCATACTGCTCTCTGTTCTTAGAAATTGGCCAGGACTTGGTTACATTTATAGAGTTTTTCCAAGATGTTTTTCACATCCATTCCCTTTCATTTACTCAGTTTATTGTTCTTTTTTTATTGCACTTCCATTTTGATCTTCCTTGCCTTGAGGCAGGCTTTAACTTGTCTTTTGACAATGATGGATTTATTCAAGTGCTGTCTCTACCTCATGTGGCACTTCTTGTAAACGGTCCAGTGCTCTGATGTGATCCAAAGTATCTATGGACGGCGACAGGCCTCCATGAAGGCAGAAAATCTAGAGGGACATAAAAAAAAGTTTTACATTCTCCACAGCACCAAACCAATCTTTCCTAAACTGTCTCAAGTCATTGCTCAGTCTCTATTAATCATATCTATTCTCACCTGAGAGTCTACCAAGGCAGTGAGGGGGAGATAATCAAATAGGTCTGTGAAGTACTTCCAAACGTTGGCGTTTCCATATTTCCTTAGGCACTCATCATAGAAGCCGTACACTTGTGTGATCTGTCTGCTCTCGTGGTTCCCTCTGAGGATTGTGATGCGCTCACGAAAGCGTACCTGAAGAATGAGAAAGAAAAAGGGCTGTTAAGGGTTTTTTTTTCCTCAGAAGCATTATTACATTTCAGGTTTGGGACAAATTAAATGTCTAAGAAATTACCTTACCTTAAGTGCTACTAGTAAAGTGACAGTTTCTACAGAGTAGTACCCTCTGTCTACGTAGTCTCCCATAAACAAATAGTTTGTGTCTGGAGATTTCCCTCCAATCTTGAACAGCTCCATGAGGTCATGGAACTGACCGTGCACGTCACCACACACTGTCACTGGACACCTCACATCCTGGACATTTGACTCTTTGGTCAGGATCTCTTTTGCCTGCAGAAAACCAAAACACAAAATTAACCATGGTTCAGGGAAAAAAAAAAAAGAAAAACTGTAAAATTCAACGGTTAAGAAAGAAGACGAAAATCCCTGTATGGGCTTAAAACAAGTCAAAGGTGATTATTTCATAGTTTATTCATACTGCTTTTCCATTTGACTGTGTTTAGTTCACTGGAGTCTCAGGACCCATTGGGAAACAAAGTCCATCATTGTCTGATGATGACATATGCCTCTGGGAGTTGATGCCAATTTCTCTATAATTCTAAAGCAGCCAGCCAAGACTGTTCCTGTGCTGACGTTTCTTGGCCTTTCCTTGGTCCATAGAATCCCCCCAAGTAGCATTTCTCATGAGTCTTAGTACAACAATAAAGAACAAGTTACACAGCAGCTTTAATCTGGCTTAGCTCAGCAGTAGAGCCAGAAAAAGAAACTAAAAGTGATAACATCACAGGTTTACAAGTAAACATGTAAGCTATGTCAGGTCTGTCGTAAAGGGAGGACGAGAGCAACTTTTAAAAATGCTTGTTAGTTAAATAGAGGTCAGCACAATTGTGTCTGATGCATTGCAGGATATCCAGAAATCAAAACACCGATCATCTTTTTATGATTTGCAACAAATCTACCAAGTGTCAAGCTGAAATGTTCAACCTTTATCAGTTTGTTCCTTTCTACTCTATGTAGATATCTGTTTACAGAGATAAATAAATCAGTGTCATGTTATCTCTGAGAGCCAGTATATCTTTAATGCAGACTGTGTTTTCCTCATGGACAGTTTTTCTGTCATACATCAAAGCCTGCCGACACATGGTTGGTAAATGCAGCTGAGACAAGAAATCTGCTACCAACAGAACCCAGACCATGCTGAAAAAGTAGAGACCTGTGTGTAGATTCTACATTTTCATGTAGAATTTGTAAATGGAGATTAAGTTCATGGAAATGAATATAAAAAGCTATGTGGCTCTGTGTTAGTCACATGCTCAGTACACTGCTAGTCTTTGTTGCCATCATTATTTCATGAACTGACAGTTTCCTGCCAACTACTCTGCACAATTTCCACATCAGCCTCTAGTGGGGTCTACAGTGAGGTGCTGCACAATGATTACAACACCCCCCCCAACATCCCCTCCATAATTTCTCCAAGGAAATAAGCTCCTGTTCTCTCTCCCTCTCTCTCTCTCACAGTGAGTGTGTAGTTTTCTGCAGGCTTGCCTTACAGATTGACAGACCACTTTGGGTGCACAGCTACAATTAGTAATATCAATTAGTGTGATGCTCAAGAAGCCGAGAACAGAATGCACCCAACACTACAACTGTCAAAACTGTTTTACTTGGACTCCAACCCAGGATTAATCAAACTTCCTTTAGGAGTAAATGACTCATTTTGTTGCCTACAGCTGGTGGTTTTAGAGCATCCGCCAATGCAAGTAAATTACGTTTCTCTGGAACATTTAGCTAACTGTTTCAACAACCTCCTGGATCAATCTAGCTGATAATTATGTCTATGTAAATCATGGATTGTGTGGAAGTTCTCTAACATTTAATAACACAGTAGCTTTTTATCAGTTTGTTTGTCTTTTAACCCTAAAGGTGATCAGAAATTGAGCAAAATGATAAAAAAGGAGGTTTCTCAGGTTTTGCAGCATTTACAGGGGTATTCACAGCCTGTTGCCACAGTACTATTGAAAAACTAAACTAAAAATAGCAGAAGAGCTCTTAGGAGTACTCCAAACAGTGAGTCTGAAGACCCACTACAAGGCCTATTCTTAGAGTCAGCCTGGCTTTGGCAGGCTGGTCAGACTAAGGGGTCAGTCAGCTGGATGAGCTCTTTTAAGGAGCTTTGAAGCCAGCAAATCCTCAGGCTGAGGGAGAAATGCTCAGAGCTGAATGACCACCAGACATGTCTAATGTATGTGGAGGGAGGCAGAGTGAGACATTTATGCAATCAGAGGAAAATGGAAACAGTCAAATGTAAAATGGGCAAACTTTTATGTTCCATTTCACGTGAATATTTCCATATTCCTAAGGTTAGTGCCTTTGAAAAGTTGTTTAGTGCAGACTCTGATTCCTTATATTGTTGCAGCAAAAACAAGTCTCCTCTTCACGAGGAGGCCTGGCATTTCATTCACGGCTACATTTTAATCGGCCATTGCCTTTTGGTATTGCCGCCTTTCTGTAACAAATGTAGGCAGCGTAAGAGAAAGAGAGAGAGCCGGCACTGACAGAGTGCTTTTGTTGTCCCGGCAGATGGGACAGAGAGAGAGACAGAGCCAGAGTGACCAGGGCTGGACTGCAGCACCGCACAATGCTGACCTACATTACACTCACACGCCCTCCACGTGCCCACACGACCATGTGGCAGGAGGCCTTTCAATGACAGATTGACTAGGGCTTTCAATTCCCTAAAGCAGACAGAATATTCTCTGTGTCTGTATTAAAGTGGAGCAGCACAATATTTTCATCCCTTCTAATCACTGCAAGAACGAGGTTAAAAGCACAGAAATGTACTGTTGGATACAGTTGTCATCATACTAGAATTTTTCATTTCAACAGCCAAACAATGTCTAAACCTGTTTAAATACCACAGCAACAAAAATAGCTGTCCTAGGTACACAATATTGTTTTTTTTAATAATAAAACAAAGGGAAAATGAATGCAACCTCCTGCACAGACACACTGGCAAGTTAGACAGTGCTGTCTTTGTGTAACAAATACACATAAGATATATGACTTTTTAATATTGTGAGCAAATATAATTTTTGTTTTCATCTCTGTCCCATCTTTTTCTGCTGCACTTTTATTTGGTTCAAGCATAAAAGATTTAATTCTTCATTTTTACTGTACCATCCATTATGTCTAAAATTGTTTTTTTTAACATTCCAAAGACAAAACACTAAATATTAAATCATAAAAGGACAAAAAAATGCAATAAATCTGCACATTTAAGAAATGAAAGCCTGCAAATGTAAGTTGCTTCTTTCTTGAATGATCAAAGATTACACAGGATTTTCAAAATAAAATGTAAAGTAATAATTCTTCAAAAATTCTGTACATCAAGCGCTCTGCCCAAGCAAGGTTTTACTTTCTTGCACAAACCAACTCCCCACCAGCCACCCAACCCGCATGCAAATAGTGTTAAAGCCCCTAAAATTCCTGTAACCACAGCAACCTCTGTGCTTATAGACTGGCAGACTGAGGCCATGGTCTGTGCAGATACAGACATCACCTAACCTTGCAAAGCAGATGGATACGCCCGTTTCCTTGTTTTTCAATGGCGAATCCATCTTGCAAAGCTCCCATCTGAACCGTTTGGGCCCGGTTAGAAAGTGACGGGACCAATCAGCAATGCGGGGCAGTACTTTCAGGCGCAGCAGAGTCGTGACGCAAACAAGCAGCAGCAAGAGCTGGTGCAGTTATGGAGGAAGAGATAAGCGTGGATGCTGATAAAGCATAAGTTTTATCAGAACTTGACAACATTTCTTCGTTAAAAGAAGAAGAAAGAACAGCAGTGAGTTGTTTTTTTTTTCAAAAACGACAAAAGTCCAGTACTTACATGTCTATAGTCGCGTGTGTTTGTTTCGCCTTATTCCTCAGTAGCTACGCACGCGCAGCTTGATAGTGGCTACGTCATGTGTTTTGTTGCTCTGATTGGCCCGTAGAGATGTGACAGACAGAACATTCACCCAATCACACTACAAGTTTTTTTTTTTAATTCTCTGCCTTTTCTCAAACGTTTCCTATTGAAGCTTTCCCGGGTGGATGTGTGAAACAAATCCATCTGGCGTGTCAGGTTAGATATCACCCCAAACTTCAACTTAATGATGAGTGAGATGGAATATTTTAAAATAGGTCACCCTATTTATGTGAAACACCATCTCATTATGCTTTTTTTAGTTATTGTAAAACTGTATTTCAAATTAATTGGTGCGTGATCAGGGGATTTTTCAGTCCAAGCATCGTGTGCAGAATGTTACAGATATCCTGGTGAAATCCTATTTGTTCTTTTAATTGAATGTGAACCTATCCCTGTCTCTAATCCAGCTCCTCCTCTGTCTCAGCCAGCTGTCCTGTACAGCTTCTGTTGGAAATATAAAGGATCCTCTGATCTAATTTCATTAGACTTTTAGCTCCGAGGACTCTTCCCTGTAAAACACAACAAAGTCTTAACAGAAGTAGAACCCTCCAAACATGACAAACTTTAACTGCTAGTTGTTGCTGACATAATTCATTACGACATGCTCAGCATGTGGCTGTGCCTGTGCAGTAAACAGTGAGAAGAAGGGAACACAGTAACCTTACACTGAATAGTATGAGAAATATGGTGAACACGGCATCAGATATACTTCAGAGGCTCCACTGGTTAGAACGGAATTTAATCCACTTTGTTGTGTGAAATCAAATATTACCAATGCTTGATAATTTCACATTTATTCACAGTTTCAGACATTTATTTACTCCCATATTCAATCTTAAGTCGGAGAAAAGTGTCGTCAGTCTCTACCACTGGTTGCTGTATATTAATATTATTACTTTAGTGATCTAGAGAAGGTCTTCAGAAGGGGTTTTATGCAACAAGGAAATGACAAAAATCTTCCAAATAGAAATCAAACAGGATTATATCTGATCAAATGTTACACAAACTGGAGGGGGCAAACAAATTCCATGTGACTGCTGTTTGTGCGACCGTAACAACTTTTTCATAACTCAAATGTAAGCTTGGATTATGAATCACAGACGCCAGCCCAGCTGTGAATGAATAGAATGACGACAGAGTTTACGTAAGCGCCTCACCCAAGGTACAAACCACACCTGTAGCAGAACCGCCACAGCCAGGCTGAAGGGAGGGAACCTTGGACCAGATTACAGCTCTGGCCGACACGTCAGACGCCAAACAGTCAACAAACTGCTTAGCTGAGTGCTGAGAAGTGAAGTCAGCATTTTCCCGGCTGCCGCAATATAATCCCATTAAAGTGAGTTAAACGCAGCCAAAGATCCTCCGGGAGACGACGCAAGGCGAATTAAGCTTGACGACTAGACAAAACTACAACCACAAACAGTGACCTCACTCAGGATGTACATGGCCATTAAAAGTGAAACATCTTCCTGACAAGAGCTCTATAATCAGTGTGAAAATCAGCACCGGCAGCAGCTAAATAATGGAACATTGTTTCTGTGTTTGTCAGCATTTAGCTGAGATGCATTTAGCAACATTTGGGGCATTTTGGTTGAGTTGTGGTCACAGAAATCCCTGTCATGTTGCAAACTTTTATCAGTGTGTTTCATATGTATTTGTACAAGTTTAATGATATCAGAAACGCACCATCTTGGGATTTTGGCTTTGCTAAATGAATAAGCAACGCAAATTTAGCTTGCTAATTCAAGAAAATAAAAACAGCCTGACCAACAACAACAAAAAAAGCAGTGACCTCAGTGGGCAAACAGACAGCTTTATTAGCCGCCCCGACTGACAGAAGACTTCAGCCCCAGTAAGTGGGGCATCTTTCCTAACATGACCAACTTATTACATCACTCTGACACACATTCAGTGAAGTCATATCACTTCAGTTCTTAAAAATAAACTAAAATGCTTCCCAGTTGGTCATAAGAAAAGTCTTTTTCTCCTCTCTATGTAATTATGACCTGGATACAGCCTAGTTATCACTGTATCTCTGAGGGAGCAGAATGAGCACAGAAACTTAAAGAAAAGCAAACAATATCTGAAAGGTTATATAACTCTCAGAGGAGTTATTTTTGAATCAATGGGGAAAACTAAAGGTCATGAAGAGGATACCTCTGTCTGAGGAACATGTTGCACTTTTAATAGAATTTGCTCCTTGTAATTGGCCGGGAAATGAAAGCAATTTCCAGTGAGCAGAGCGCTGTCTGCAGTGCCGTGATTAAAACATGCCAACTAGATTAACATTATTAAATGATCAAACAGATGACATCACTACTTCATTAACAAACATCTGGAGCCTTTAGGAAAGGGAGATGCTGCAGGGCTAAAAACCAACACATTAATAAAGTTTAAGAAATAAAATCTTATTCCCTCTGCACACCGAACAGATCCTCTGGTACATTCAGGGCTTTTCTACGATAGCTGGGAAGCAGAAATGAAAAGGCTGAGGACAAATTACACAGCGCATCTCATTCCTTCACACCCCCGTACATCCCAAAACAGGAACGGCCGCTCTCTGACTCACAATGAACCGTGTTATCCTGAGTCACACTCTGTGATCGGCTCGGCAGCAATGGCTTTTTGTTGTGTTGGTGATGCAACTCCAAATCAATCATATCCTCTGCTATTTTTAAATCATGGGATGTGCAGTGTGGGTGGTTAAATACATTAACTAAAGTCACAAGGGGATGTGAGGATGGGTGCAGGTAGGGAGCCATGGTGATGATCTAGCCTGATGGTGAGGAAACTGGAGCTTTCCTTTGTGCTCCCACCACTACTTTAATGGCATCTTTCCTGCATTTTGGAAGGAAATAGTGGCAGGAACAGCAACAGGAAAGAAAGACAAAAGGCTTGGTCCTTATTGTTATGTAGTGTTTCTTCAGACTCATATTACAACTGTCTACAGGGTTGCCCAATTTTGCTTAAAAATAAATGCAATAACAGAAAAATAAGTTAGTTAAAAAGCCATGATTTTACTCATAATACACGAGAGTATATTAATGGTAATCCCAAGCAAGGTGTAGATCTACAGCATGGCTATTATAGGACCATAATCCACAGAGTATACAACACGGTTGTATAATGCATTATAACCTCCTACATATGAGGACACTGCATTTTGGCATTTCTACAGCATGGTTATCATTTTTGCTATAACCACTTGTGAGAAAACTCCCTGGAATGTAATTTTTTTTAAGTGCTGGGAGAATATGTTTGAAATGCTCAAGTACTTTCATGGAAATTTTGGGGATATGTTGGTACATTTTGGAGATGCATTGAAAGTTTTGGGAAAATTTGCTTAGTTTTTTGTTTGTTTGTTTGTTTGCATTTTCATGGGAATTTGGGAAATCTGAGTACAGTAAGTGTTGTTTACAATTTTCCATAATTTTCATGGCAATTTCAGAGATTTATTTGGATGTTTCTATCATTTTCATGGATTTTTGACTATTTTCTAAAAGAAATGTGACACAGGGTTGTTTTGGGGAAGAATCTTATTAGTAGAATGTTTCGACTTTATGAAAATGTTTCACTGAAAAATAAAATAAATTCTGGGGTACTTTTTATGAAAAAATTCTTAAAACATATTTTAAAATGTATGTAGCTAATTTCTTTGAAATGTAGTGAGTTTATGTGGATTTTGGAAGAAAAAAAATATCAAAAATTTCATGTTTAAACACAGAGCCAATGTTTTTGACTTATTTAGGTCCAATTTATCCCCAAATCAGCGGAGAAACTAAAAATACATTCCAAACAAAGACTTAGGTCTCAGGAGGTTTAATAACTTAAACAGACCAAATGACAGATAAGAACAGAGGAAAAATTAAGTATATAAATGTAGGGATAGCTAGTCCCAGTCTTTATGAGCTCACAATAACTGAGCTGCACAAGAATAAACGGCAGATTGGCCGATGAAATTAAAACATCTGTCCAGCACCTTCTTTACTATCAGCATCACTGTAGAAATAAAATTCAAAGAAAATCTTGCCAGAAAAATGTATAGTAACTTCACCACTACAAACTGACAGCGAAGCCTCACATTGGCATTCAACAATGAGGGCCAAAGGTGTTTGTTTCTGCAGCAATGCCCTCAACAAACAAAAAGTGAGGCCACAACTGTGTAGCACTACTTAGATGTTCAAAAACAGAGAGTAAAAGCTTAAAAAGACTGAAAACAACGACAAACCCCTAAGAAATAAAGGAATAGGGGTTGATATTGGTCTTTCAGGGGGGGTATGGATTATTAGCATTATATTATTATTATCATTGCATGATCAAAAAAATGAAGAAAAATAAAGAATTGAGCCCTGTCTCTGTCAGCATGAGAAACAGCACAGAGCAACACTGCAGCAGCAGGGAAAACAGAAAGTGATGCTGTATATTCACTGTGTCATTGGCACCCAGGCCTGAGAGCTGATTGGCTGGTTCTCTTGTGGCATCTAACCAATCAGATTGTGTTGTATGCAGGACATTTGGTGACTGTGGGGGATGAAAATAAGCCAGAGGGGAAGAAAGACTTTGTAGTGGAGCCAAAGTAGTTCACTTTTTAAAAAAGTTGTTGTTAGAATAAAGTGCAGATACCAATGATCAGCCAAGTACCAGATATCAGCATAAATAATCTGTGAAGATGGTAATAAGTTGACCCCTTTAAAGGAATGTAACAGTATTTTTTTCAGCTGGTGGTCAAAGAAGAAAGGATGATGCAGAAACCAGAGACTGAAGCATTCACCAGAATCAGCCTTTGCTTAGGCTACAAAAAACAGGTAGGAAATGTTACTGGAAACAGTGCAAATAAGGGATGTAGCAATTCAGTTAACTCCTGATATTAAAACCCCCATGATGCTGGGTTCACAATAATTGTATCACAACTGCATGCCTCAGTTTTACATAACAATGTGACTGAAGTCAAATTAGTAATGTTTTTTAATTTCAATCCTCCAGAAATTTTTGGCCGATCAATATGAAAGGCCTTTTCTTTGTGTTGACATTTATATTGCATCATGGGGTCTCATTACATCCCTATTTCACATGTTAAGTATTTATTATGTACTTGTGTGAGTGACCATTATAAAGTGTAACAGTTCAATAAGATCATGCTCCTCCTCGCTAAGCTACAGCCAGATAAGTGACTGAAAGGTCAAAGCCACAACAAGCTGGCAACACCTGTGTGGGCACAAAATGACAGTGTTAGAAGAAAAGTCTAGACATAAAATGAGAGGGATTGCACCATTATCAGCCTCTGCTTGCAGTCCCTCCTCGGACAAAGAGATATAAAATAGCCAACAAGGATTAAGAAAAGCAGGCCTTATTAAATTGATATTAACGACTAGTATGGTAGCTTTTCCAACCTGTGTCACGGTGTTTGAGCCGTGAAGTCATGTATTAAAGTTTGTTAATTTAAAACTTTACAGGCTTGTAAACACGTCTGCACTACTTCATATAGCTGACATAAAAACAGGGGTCATGGATCAGTTTAAGCTTCATGGCTTAATACTAAGTATGCAGTAATCATAGAGCACACATTCACAGAGGATGCTACACCATAATCATCTCAGTTCGCAGTTTTTCACTGTAAAATAAACGTAATCAAAGCTTTCAAGGGCTGAATATGCTGCACTACAACCATAGAGACACACGAGGCCTTCTTTCTAGATTTACTGCGTATATATGTTCCAACAAACAGCCTATGAATGAAGAAGCCAGCCAAAGGACCATGTAAATTTCAGCGTATATTTAAAGTTTAGTGTCACAGCTTAGATAGCTAAAAGAGATGCTACAGGTCACACTGACAGACTGGATGAGCTTGGCTGTAAATGAGGTATGTGACTTGAATTCACAGTATAGCTGGCCCTGTCTGCCATGAAAACCATCACTTTCCAGCGTTGTGGCCTTGTATCTTATCATTTCCAGAAATTTCTAACAGGTAGTGATTCGAAAGCCTTCAAAGAAAACGACAAACCACTCATTATGACTGCCAAATATCCACGCAGCGCAGTGAAACGTACACTATAGACGCCATTTTAAGAATGTCTGGAAGGCGTCGGTAAAGGGGGAGAAGACGTTGACAGTAAGTTGGGATAGATAGGGAAAATCTGTTAAATATCTCACCTTTTCACATAGTGTTTTTACTTGTCCCTCCGACAGCTGCTTGCACTCGTTGAGCTGCTCGATCCACTGATCAAGTTCTTTCGTGAACGCCTTTTCGTCCATCTCTGTGTGTTTTTATGGTTCGCTGTAGTTCGTTTGCGACACGAAAGTTCGCTGACTTCGGCTGGAAGACTACCCCGATATTCTCGTCTTTTCCACGGCTTACAAAGCGGCCACAGTAAGTGCGAATGGCTCTCTTATCAGAAGACACATGTAAGTGCCTCTGGCTTCCAGGTCGCTATGATTTGACTGAATTGAAACCGAAAAGGAGGGAGGGAGAGACGTCAGTTGGTGATCCACCCTGAAGTTAGTTTACGCCAAGCCGTCTGCAGTAAAACAATGTACTTCCGGTTTGGCCTTCAACATAAATTCAATGCGTTTGATCTAAAGTAGTGTCAGTCGATCAAAAAAATTAATCTGATTATTCGAAATTACTCGCATATTCCGTTGATTTGAGAAAAATGCAAGATTTTAAGATAATAGTTATAAAAACAATCAGAAAGGAAATGTTTCTGAATTGGCATCAAAACTTTCTAACTTTTGAAACAGGAGAAATGGAGACCAAGGACAGATTGCCCACTTACTAGTCAATCTAGGAATGTGTTAATCTGTTGAAAAAAAAGGCATTTATATCCATAAATACAAAAATCAAGGGCACAGAGAATTCTTGCATGTGTTCTAATTAGATTTATGAGGCTACTTCAGCATTCAGAGCAGCAGTATGTTAACAACACATTAGTATAAAGTTCATCATGTCCGGGTTCGAGTCATTGGCTGATTTAATTTAAAAAATGACTTAAGGGCTAACATTTATTTAGCCTAGGCAATTTTTAAAAAGGACAGAGAACCATTTATTTTTTATTCAATTTGATTTAATTGTATTCAATTTAATCTTACCGTGTTTTATTATATCTCAATATTTCATTATATAAAGCAGATGTGTTATTGATTTTCAAAATAACTACTTTATTTTCTGTGCCTAAAACGATCCCAGACATTTGGAAGGTAAAGAATTGTTAAACATTGGTGACATAAAATTTCACAAAAAACTTGCTATGTAAATGGGAGTCATCTGATTTGTCGACTGAAATGTGACAATGTTGATGAAAAATCAAATAAAGTTTAAATTATTAAAATAGCATTCACAAAAAACAAATGGCTATTGAAAGGATGAGATTAACACATAATCAACAGGAATTCATGCCAGCCTCTGTGCGAACTATTAGTAAGCTAGTGTTGAGTATAGGCTTAGTACGGAGCCCCTTAAGGGACATGGAGAAAAAAAAATTAAGGAGCATGGAAAAAAATGGAAGGAAAAAAAAAACTTTAAACAGTTTGACAGATCTGGCAATACTTTTGCCAGATCTGGCAAACTGTTTATTTTTTTTTCTCCCAGTTTTTCCCCACGTCCCTTAAGGGGCTCCGTAGCTTAGGAAATATTTTAATTAATATTTTTTTAATCAAGGTTTTAATTAAGGTTTAATATGTTCTGAAGAACAAATTTTAAGCAGTCAAATAATAGCTTTAATCCCTTTTTATTTGTATTTAATTAATTTGATTCTATATTATTTTATTTTCATTTAATTTAAATTTTTATTTTTTGTTTTTGGTTACCCTATCCCTATCAACCTATTTCCGGTCACGCTCTGTCAAAGTTTCTAGCTTGACGTAGCAGCGCCGCTCGACACAAATAGCAACCGGAGACCGATGACGGCAGGCCTGTCATTGGTCTGGAGCTCTTTTTCCTCTGCAGTGTGATTGGATCGTAGTTTCATAAAGAGGTTGCCATCAAATCAGAAAGAATACATCATCGTTCTCAGAAAGCATGATGTGAATTTTATGGTGTGGCAATGATGTCATTGCGTTTCACATGTAGCCCGCAACCGGTAAACAAACCAAGCAACAAAAGGGATTGTCTTACTATTAGGCAACATTTGTGTCTATTTATTACCAGTTGTTTGATTTTGAATTAAAGTTATCCAGTATGAGACGGTTCATTATTTCATGGACATTCCAGTGACTGTAACGTGCATAGCCTACGCATTTTTTCATTTATTTCCTGGGCTTCATGTTAGTTAGGCTTAATACTCAGGCACTTAAATATTGAAACTTAAATGTTAAAGAAGGCAAGAGGACAGACTTAATGAAACCTAGTACTGCCAGTTTATCCACAGCCTGCTTTTGATAACGTGTGGAACCTCTTTTACAGGAGCTTGTCTTCACTTAATAATCAATAGGCTTACTCTCATCAAATCAGCCCCCCTCAGAGTAAAAGGAAAATTCTTACACATTAATTCCCTGTAGTCTGCAAGATGTCCATTATTATTACAGGTAGTCTGCTTTGTCTCTTTTTTTTTTTAAAAAGAAGGTTATTTGTTTGTTACTCATCAAGCTTTGATCATATGACATGAAATTTTCATTTCAGTAATTCAAAGATGAGAATAAATATGACATCAGATAATAATTCTGCAGATGATCATTGTCCCAGTTTATTTTCCTGGTGTTTTAGCTATCTTCAGTTAAAAACTAAAAGATTATATATATATAAATCCAAATCATTCAACTGTTTAAAAAAACAACAAAAAATGTAGTTTTAAAGATGTTTATCACTGCATTTATTACAGGGCTCCGTTGGCTGTAAAAATAATTCAGACTGGACCTTGAAGTCAGTAAAAAAATGACTCAACTCCTCTTATGATTTAGATTAACAGAAAGTATTTTCATGTGATATTTTCTGATGTTTTTTCCTGTCTTGGCTAAATTGCTTTATTCAGTGCTCATTAAGAGAGAGCCACTCTCATGAGAGGGCTGTTCATATTTCATTACTACATATGTGATTGTTCTGCCAAAACTAGCATCCTGTATAAAGTTACTGTGTTATGGATGCCGGTGATTACACATGTACTGCTAGCATTAAATAGAAGTCAACCTTTTGCTTTGCTTTGTTCAAGCTTGAAACAATTTCCACTTTGACCTAAGGATGAACTGGTTGATTTTTTAGGGTCAGAGGTCCTAGAGTCTCATCTTCATCCTTTATTAGGAAATGCAATATCTCATGAATGCTTTAAGGGACTTTCTTCAGACTTTGAGCAAATGCCCTCTCTGACTGGAGAATAAACTGAGTACATTTTAGAGGTGCAAGGTCAAAAACTATCCCAGCCCTTCTGCTTGACCCACCACTGCACTCTCACTTATTGTTTCAACGTGGAGGCACGTAACAACCAAGTCAGGTCAGGTATGCAAGCATATGCTGGTTCGGCACTGCCTTGTATCAACCTTGGTCCTGTACTGCTCTGGCCTCCTGATGGCCATCCTCCAGGCCTGCGCCAGGTCCATGCCCCATCTCTCCATGTATCCTCCCAACTTCCACGCTCTCATTATTCACAGACACAGATTTGGTGGTAGCATCCAAGGTGTCCCCAAATGCCGGGATCTTATTTTTGGCTTAGAAGACACGCATTCCCAACGCTTCAGCCTCCTCACTCAGCAAGTTAAGAGCCCCAACATAGGTATCTGTAGCCTCCACAAGGATCACAGCATCATCAGCAAAGTCCAGATCAGTGATCTAGACACCGCCAAATGTTGCTCCACAGTTCGCTGCCCATGTTACCTGCCCCATTATCCAGTCCATACAGGTACTTAATAGTGCAAGGACAAGACACAACCCTGCATCACCCATGAAACAACTGGGAAGAAGTCAGAGGTGGAGCCACTACACTTCACAGCACTCTCTGTACCAGAATAAAGGGCAGACATCAGCTGGATGAACGAAGTTGGGATCCCACAGGGCTCCAGAATCCTCCAGAGGGCATCCCGGCTCACTAGGTTGAACGCCCTCTGGAAGTCAGCATAGTAGTGTGAGTACACCCATAGATTGCAAGCATCCCTCTGCTGAATCCCTCTGTTGAAATGTAACTACCAGATAGTTGATCATTACAACTGGTTCACCAAAACAAGCATTCCAGATAAAGATTATACTATTTTCAAGTGTATCTTGCTAGTTTCAGTAGTGCTACTAGCCCATTTCTCCCTACATTTCATCTCTCTGGGCCAAACATACTCAGTTCTTACTGATATTGATACTTCATATTTTTGATAATTTCATTTTCTTTGCTGAGATAGCTCAAGTATAAGCCAGTGAACATGGACATACTGTACATACTGACTATACGAAGAGGCCATTTGAAGCCTCAGTGGCAGTGACCATATTGATAATGCTATCCTACTTTGTTAGGCAAAGAGCTATAGCTCATATTGGCCTTATACCTCCTTGTACATTCAACACAGGTGTGACGTCATTACCAGTTCCAACATCTGACTTACAAGATAAATGAAACACAGCAGAAGTCCCCAAATGATGAGTTGACGCAACATTTTGTAATTTTATAGTAAATCTGCACATATTTGTGATTATTTAATGGCACCAGTTTCAAACCAGGACACCCACGAAGTCTCCTGAGAGGTAACGAGGACAATTGGAGCAACGGTGTGGCGTGCAAATCAACACAGACGGACAGACAAGCTGCCAATTTAGTAGTAAGATTACCCTATTGTGTCCCTTGTGTGCATCTATCATCAGTATTTTTTAATTTGTCCCTCGGTGAAATAAGTCATTCTCGTCCTGCACATGGGTCTGTTGCATTGTTGTTTAAATTACAAAGTTCTGACACTGTAATCTGTTATTAACTGGCCCCTTTTGGGTCATTGATCATTTATCACCAGGTGCTTCGATTTATTCTTTTTAATACTCAACCTCAAATGTCTACTCTCAGAGAAAATGCCCCATAGGACACATTATATCCTGCAGTCACATAATTAAAGTTTAAAGCAAAACAAATGAGACAAACTGCTTTTTTATTTTGCACATTATATAATTTCTTGAGGCAGGATGTTTAAACTGACACATCCCTCTCTGTGACTTTGTATTACCACCATAACTCAGTGTGGATCCTGTGCCAGATATTTGTCAGAGGGGCTGTAAATAGAGGCTGACAAAGGTCACAGGTGTTACATGCTTTAAGGGAGAGGTATAAGTGACAATGTGTTAATCTAAGAATAAGTGTGTGTCTATATGTGTGTGTGTTTGAGTGAAAGATTGGTACAAAGCCAGCAACCATACATTTCCTGGTCCATTAATCCCTCCATTCAGAATGCAGAGGCTGCACATCAAACAAGAGCAGCGATCAAAGACTGAATGTGTTTTCTCTTTCAGGGTTTTTCTCTGGTGCTCAGAGACGCATAAGAATCACGTTAATAACCTCTGTATCTTGAGTTAAAGCTGTTAGTTTTCTTTGTAAACATGAAGAAACACCAGGTAAAATGACCGACAGTGACAAATGAAGGGCAGTGGGTAATATGTTTAGATTAAAAAATAGGTAATGTCCTTAAACATTTACTTAACAGAATAGAATGCATTCAAAACAGTTTCAGAAACTAGTTATAACTAGTTTTCTTGCAAAACACACAGAGACTTTGTGTGCTGCAAAGATGCCTCCCTCAATTTCTCTACTGAAAATGATAAAAATGTACTATTGTGTTTTTTTCCCCAGTTGAGCCTCCTCCACAACAACAAACCATGTAATCACTTGCATTTTGAGAGTGCTACTTTATAACTGAAAATCTCTGCTCACAGATTCACAATCAAACAGGCAATTATTTTGTTCTTTGCACTGGAAGCAAAGGCCTAAGCTGCTTCCTAACAAAGAAACAAAACTTAACAAATATCTCGCTGTCTGACTCCTGATAAGCCTCCCCTCCATCCTTTTCTTCTTAAACGATGACCCTGAAGCCCCTTTTAGCTCATGATAAGCATTCTCTGGATCGCCACTTTCCACATTAACATTTCATCAATCACTTTGGGAGCGGGCTCATCTGTGTGATTGTTGCGGCCCTGGTTTCCTCTGGCCAGCAGACAAGGCAGACGTCCAACCTGGCTCACCTTAGCGGCTCATTCTCCCTCCTGATGTGACCTTTATTTAGTTTATGTCCTTGAGAGGTTGCAGCTCAAATCACTGCACGTAATGACACAGCCTCAGACTCCTGTCCTTCATTGAAGCGAGGCCAACATTTTACAGGGCAGTAAAGTTGTCAATATTCAACTTTTGCATGACATGACATCATAGGTAAAACAGACCATAAAAGTGGTACTTTTGTACCTATTATTGCTAATGTTTAGACCTTTTTTTTAAGTTTATGGCATTTCTACATCAAAACATAAAGGTTGTCAAAGCATATTCAGATTGAAAATAGTCTGCTCCTGTGAATTTGATGGCCAATTGCTGCCAGGATGTTGTAAAAACAACATTTAGCTTAATATGTTGTGACTTTTTAAAGAAAAATACTGTGATGGTTTTCGTCTTCTCTGGTTTAATTTTGGTTATACCCTGTTCCTGTGTTGATGATTCATACTCGCTAACTTCACTGTGCTCCTTCTGAGGCTCACCTCCCCCTTCCTGGCGCTGAGGCTGATTGAACACACCTGACTCTGCTCTACAATCAAGCTCCCTTTAAGACACCTGCTCTCCCCTGCCTCAGCGGCTGAGTATTGTCTGCTTCACCCTGTTGGTACAAAGGCTCCTCTCTGCTCTACACACTCACGAGTATTAAGTAATTCTCCAGTGATTTCTTTGTGTTTTTTGAGACTAACCCTGCTTTGTTCTCCATCTATTTTAATGCCTCACTCCCTGCTTCACGTCAGCCCAAACCCAGCACACTCTCTCTCCTGGAGCCCTCACGACCACGGACCCTTGCATTTCCCCCTCCTGCACTATCACTTTGTCAAATAAATCTGTTTAAACTTCGCCAGTCTGGATTGTATTCTGGGTCCAACATCCACCACATGTCACAAATACAGTGCTTATAACAAATTGTCAGCCCCTTTTATTGATTTTATAAATGAATTATGGTCAATATAATTTTACTTTTTTGACAAAAACATCTTTAATGGAAAAGTGAAAATAGATTTCTACAAAGTAATGTCAAATAAACCAAATATGTCATCTAAAATAAGTGATTGCAAAAATATTCACTCCTTTAAATGTTCGATAGAGGTCAAGCCAACAGAGATCTAGCCAATTAGTGCTAGTAGTCACATAATTATTGAAATGTGGATCACCTGAGCTCAGTGAATGTGTCTTAAGTGGTTGTAGAATAAAGACACCTGTGTGTGGAAGAGCCAGTCACTGGCTAATCAGTATTCCTGGCTACCATTACACCGTGAGGACATTTTCAAATTTACAAAAGGGTTCAGTTAAGATGAAGTATATCAAAAGGATACATCTTATTTAAATAAAGCTGTTTGTTCCTGATTTGGCCAAAAATAAAAATAAAATGCTGCATTGTCCAAATACAAGTGGAATATAAGTTAGCAGTAAGATTTTAAGTTAGAATGATCAGGAAAGCTTTATGGTTTTGAATGAATCATCTCAAATTTAGTAAACTTACATTTCTGACAATAATGTTTTCAGAGACAATAACTACTTTCAGAGGTGATATCAAATACACTTCAGGAGCAGTCTCTTAGACCAAAACAAACAACCCCACCAAAAAGTGGAACAGGGAAGGGTTCATAGAAATGTATAAATCAGCTTTAATTGTCAGCGTGAAACATTAACAAGCTGACAGAAGTACTGTCCTTTGACTGGGATCACAGAGCTGAGAACAACAACCCAGAGAAATTTTGACTTCACTCTTTCTTTCGAAAATTATTTCTCAGTGATATATTTAGTTAGGATGTAAAGTACTGTGAAGAACTTTTACTATTTAGTACTATGCACATGACTGTATTTGATATGTTGATGTTCCAAACAATTACTTTTACAGTGTAACACTGTAATATCTGTCTGTTTGGTGTGTGTTTGCTCCTGAACCAGGAGGAACTAAAGTGTTAAACATCAAAAATTGAATCACTGCAAATATTTAATCCATGAACAGTGTTTTTAGTAACCAACCATTTTTCTCTGTCTGCTTCTTATGATTCTGCAGACCTCTCGTCTAAGCAGGAGCTTAACCCCAATCCTTCCTTTGTGCTTAGAACACCAGTTTCCTGAATAAGGAAATAGGTCTGAATATTTAATCACCAAGAATCCAAAATGCGTCAAGAAAACCATATATGTTCCTATCTGCATGTTTTAAAATGATAAATCTAGATAATGGGAACAAAGGTGAATCATAAGGCAGGTTGAATAAAAAAAATAGTTAGCCATCATTGTTTTGTACAATTAAGTTTGTCTATTCAGCCTATATATGATAAAAGAGATAAGATACACCTTGAACCCTTTGATTCAAGGTTGGAAACCCATCTGTTCACAGCTGCTTTATCAGATTATTTCACATTATTTCTGTTTTTATCTTAAGTTTTTATCTTTCTGTGGGTTTTTATGACTGCTTAAATAACGTTTTCTTATAGCACTTTGAATTGACTTGACTATTTGACTACTGACTATTTCAGACCCTGAATGCAACACAAATACAGCTCTGTTGTTGTGTTTTTATGCACTTTTATGCCCTGATGTAAGCCAATGTAGCTACATTTGCTTTAGCTTAAGCAATCGAGCACTCACAAATGTAGCTAAAGCTAATGTAGCCCAAATAGCTACAAAGGTAAACTAGCTACATAACTTATGTAGCTATAGCTAACTTTGCTACAAAGCTTAGGTAAGCTACATTAATTTTAGCAAATGTAGCCTATGCTAACATAGCTAACATAGTTTCATTAGCTTCAACTTTAGCAAATTCACTACATAGCTACATTATCTACATATCTTACATATCTAAAGTAGCATTGTCAGTTTAAGCCTTAGCTATGTAACCTGCTTGAGAGTTTTCTTGGATAATAAGCTCTCTTTCCAGTAAGCAGACTGTTTACTCTGCTTTATTAAATGTTTTGTAATTAGTAGGGCTGTCAAAAAATTAAAATATTTAATCACAATTAATCTTAGAATTTCTGTAGTTAATCATGATTAATTTTATCCTTTTTTGCATTTTGAAATTCAATTTCTGCACATTTAAAATGTTTTTGTTTCATTTTGTATTGTTATAATGTCTCAAACCAAGGATAACTGACTCCCTGTTTAGATACAAACCTGCATATAGGTAGAACAAAGATTATGACATGAACTCAGCAGAGGAAAAAGGAACTTGTTATGGATTAAAAAAGGAATAAGGGAACGGTAAAAAGGTAAATGTTTGATAACACAAGGTGCAGATGGCTTGGCTTGTCCACTGAATATTAGTGATAGACTTATATTACATCACTGTGGCTGCACGTTGACGTGGCTTAACCAAAGTGTGCTGAAAGGGACAATAAAGTATGAGATTAATTGTGATTCTAAAAAAATTGTACCTTCAATGTGGATCATAATTGGTCACGATTAATGTGATTAATCTTGACAGCTCTAGTAATAAGGTTTTCCAGGTCAGGTTTTTGACTTAACTTTTGGTCTCCTATGCCTTATCCTTACCCTGACCACAGGTTCAATCTGATTTTATTTCAAAAGTTTTTGTGGCATCTCACAGTAATGGTCTGCATGAATGGGCGTCTGAAAGAGGTGGTCTGCAGCCAGACTATTGATGTTACTAGATACACCTGATTGGTGGAGATAGATTGTCTTATGACTTACCTACTATTACTTGAAATGTTCTCTAAGAGCATTTTTCCATCAGTCAACAGATTGGTTACATCATATAATTTAACTGCCCCCATGCAAAGCGATAATAGAGATGTCAAAGTTTGTTTCTAGGTATGATAGTGTTGACATGTTGTTCATCATCACATGAACATTCAGGGGACAAAGGCAGGAAACTCAATACAAAGGCTTAATCCAAAGCAACACAACTGTCGGCTGCACAGTGGCAGTTTGGAGCCGCTGTGAGCTCCAACATGCCACTGAAGAGACACCAGGACACACGATGCTTTAATGACCCTGCCGCCAATGGCTGCAATTCATCAGAGGGCTTTAGTCTTTGTTTCTGAGCCTGCGTGTGGTACCTGCTGCTGCTGCTGCTGCTGATCAACATCTAAATTTAAATTCTCTGCATGTGCCAGAGGTCAGTGATAAAAGCCCCATTTAATACCAGGGCAGCAGATGCGAGCTGCATGTGTGAAGTCGATGCCAAACATTGAAAATAAAATGGTTGAAGCCTTTTGTAAACAACACAGTCGGAGATATGTGTTTGTCCGTGGTGTGGCAGAGGAGGAGAGCATGATAAATGAGTTGTTTTGGATAGTTGGGTAATGATCACAGGGATATTTGAGGAGAGGAGAGTGGAGACAGGAAAAAACCCAAGGATGGCTGGGGTTTGTAGCCACCAAAAAATTAAACAATAGCTTGTAGGAGATGACATTACAAGAGTGGTGTATTTGAAGGCATGTGATGATTACCCTTTGAATCACCTTGAAAGACCCAAATAAACAGAGGAAAATTTAAGAAAGATACATCTGGCAAAGAGGAAGACTATGGTAGTAGCTTTAAATGCATGCAAGTGACATACTAGGTTTGATTTTATGTGTGAAAATAAATCAATATAGAAAGATAAATAGATAAACAATGAAATAAGTTTAATCGATTACATTTAGGAAAATACCATTGTTGCAAAGTTATAAATATCTTAAAATCTATAACAGATAAAGACCATAAAACTCGAATTAAGAACAAAAGGGAATGTATTAATACTTTTTTAAAGAGAGTTTTCCATTTCTTCAAAATATGTTGATATATTTCCTTCATGTTATTCCACCATTTACTAATCTTGTTCATGTTACAGGGGAAATCTTTGTGGTTATTTTACACATCAGACTAAATAAAGAGACACACAAAAAAGAAAGGTAGAAAGAGATGAAGAAACAATCTCTGCTCCCTCTCTCTCACTTATTCTTTCCACCAATTAGCATCCAGTATTGTGTCTCCAGGATACCTGAAACCATGACAACAGCAGGTTACCCTTCCAATCTGACACCTTGAGCTCCATCTGGTGGTAGCAAAGAGGAAATACAGATTAAACACCCATAGATGAAGGAAAAGTCACGTTTGTTTACCCGTGTACTGCATTCACAGTCCATTTTTGGTCTAAACACATGACATCTGATGTCTGCCTTAATAGTTATATTTCTGATAAGAACTGGCTGTTTTTATAGAATACACAAACTTAAAATTCTTCTTGTCCTTTTCTGTTCTGTCAAAGCATCCCATGAATTTGCTTCAATTTCCAACAGGTATATGGAGGTATAAATCTCCTGCATTTATTCAGAACATGATCAGTAATGACCATGAGATACTGCTGGTGTTTACTCCAGAAATAGTCATCCAGTTCACACGACAAAAGCTGTGGTCAAATTAGTTAATACTGACACTTTACAAACTGTTGATTTGACTCTTTTTGAAGAGTTAGAACCTTAACATTATTTAGATGTCATTATTGACTCTTTTTGGAGATAAAAACTGAGTTTTCTTCATATTAACCAGAGTAGCTTTAGCTAGTGTTAAAACTGACTCTCTCAGTTGATCATTTTATACTACTGCAGTGTTATGCCTGTATTAACACTGTAAGGTGTAAATATTCATGGAACCGATTACCCAAAATTGAAGCATTGCTTAAATAAATGTCTTAACTCAAAAATTTTTTGACTCAGTTTGACTCATTGTAATACACTTTCATAATTGATAAAGATTGCTTTTCTGTTTTGGACACCTGTGGCAAAATAAGTTTTTACCTGATAAGGAGGTAGCAATGAGACAAACAATGAATTGAGAAATTCTATTTGGTGACAAACACTGCACTACCCTTGCCTGTAAACCATCTTTTGCCATGGGCAGGAAGTCAGTAACTCATTGGATAACATCACCCATGATGCAGGAGTGTCGAACGTCAAAAACAAAAATAATCCACCAGAAACAAGAACTTAGGAATCCCAGCAGAGATCACTGAACAGCATGCAACATTTAAACACATCTAGACACATCAACACATAATACATCTGACAACAGCTAAAACACTCTGCCCAAGGGCATAAAGGGAAAACTTTCCCCCACAAATTTAAAATGGCAAAGGGTGAAGGTTAAATCAGTTGCCTCTCTACAGAGTTGTATTAACACTAAATACACAGTTTACTAACTCCAAGATTTTACTCAGACTGAAGTTGAAATTAACATTTGGGAATTCTGAAATGTTTAACCCTAAGAATTCAACAATTCAGGTTTCGCAGTAAAGAATTATTTGGATTATTTTATCACATTTTAGTTTTCTGGGGTCATAAGCAGTTTTCCCATTAGGAAAAGCATGGCAGTTGCCAGGAGCTTTATGCACCAAGGGGCCTAAGGCATAAAGATGTGCATCAAATGTGAGGTATACATCCTAAGTCATTTCAAGAATTAAGGTGAGTGTTTAGAAAATATATATGAGGTTACCAGAATGCATAAAATTGCACCCAAATCAAGTTAGATAGTCTATAAAATCCTCTGTGAATGAGGCACAGGTAGTGGTTATGTCCTCACATACATGTATAGAGGCTGTAGTCCTTGAAGTTTAAGTCTAGCTTGTGCCTCTTATCCTATGTCATTCTCCACTATCACTCGCTTATCAGTTACCAAATCTATTCACTCGTCTATCTCTACAATAAAGGCATTAAAGCAGCAGGACAGCTCAGTGGGTTGCATCAGTTTACATCACTGATATAGCTGCAGGATGTTTGGGGTTTGAATCCTGGTCTGGGCATCATAATTGTTATATTCTTTTTTGTTGTACTCTGTATTTTCTTGCTGACATGTTCATTACCTTGCAACTTATACACCATCTTTTCCAGAATAATCTATGCGGGGGAAAATGAAACCCCAAGATTAAACTTACTGTACTCTTCTAAATTCTTTACCTGCATCCTCATTTAATGTAACTTTCTGCTTCTAATACCCTGTTATCACCACAGGGACAGTTTCTTTGTTTTCATGCCTCACTGGTTCATACTGAAAAACCTCATTGCTACATAAAGCACATGTGTTGCATCAGTTGCATGAACGATGTGTCGCAGCATATAGTAATAAGCAGATATTTGCATATGTTTTTTTCCAGTAAATTGAGAGATTTTAAGAAGCTTCTGTAATTGCATGGGAGACAAATGGACAAATGCCGCATATCCAGGAGTTTAACCTATATATCACAACATTAGAATCTTTGCTTTGTTTTACAGGACCAGTCTGTATACACAGAAGAAAATTGAAGACAGTATACATAAAAATCACCTTCTGTTGCTGCATTTCCTCCCTAACACCATCTCCCTTTCAGCAGATCTAATGAAAGAGTCATTTTAATTAATGTGAGCTTCATTGCTGCCTCTAAAAGTACCATTGCCCTTCACAGATCCTAAAATCTGACCGACACCCTGACGGGCTGCAGGCTTGACCGACTGCCCAAACACTCACCCAGTCAGCCGTGTAATTTAATTACCACCTGCGTCCGTGCAGATGCAACCAGACATCAGTGCTCTAATGAGACAATTAGCTTGTAGCATCTTTAAGCTTTGCTCCTCATTATCACTGATGGCCGTGGTACAAGTTAATGGCTCCACCACAGCCCCGCCCTGACACTCTGTCTAGCAGCAGCCATAAGCAGGTTTCTGTGGAGACTAATGGGTCATTAGACTGATGAGGGAGGTAAAGGCCTAATTGACCTCTCCATTTACAGAACACGAGGAGAGAGAGGGGAGCGAGACATGCATTAGGACATATTAAGATTTCATCAAAAGGCTGTTTGATCAAACACTGATAGTAAGAACTTTGGAGAGAATTTGCAGTAAGAGCACCCATTTGACCCAGTTATCCAGCAACAATTTAGATCTAACCTGGTTAACAGTATGACTGGGTAATTAATCATTGTTTCATTGATGTAGCAGTATGAGCATTTGAAATAAGTGCATGCAAGCTAACTATGAGCTTCCTTCAGATTATTAGGAGCCAATTTAGCACTGAAAAGAATGCAGTTTGGATTTGATTTGCAGGGATGGATACCAAAAATTTTGTGTATAACATTAGTCCAGGCAGGCCATTGTGTCAAGCGCTGCTATATTCTTGAGATTAGCTGATGTCACACAACCCTCATCAGCTGACAGCCAGCTGATTCACTCTAAGCATGCTATTGGCTAATTACACTCATATTACCATATTTAAACTGCTCCTGCCTAACTGAGCTTCACTGCTCTCTCAAACCGACATTGCAACCCTCCTCCACCCCAGCTCCTCCTTTATTCTGCTTCTGATTAAGTACATTTCACTCTGCTGTCATTGATGTCTGCTCTGCTCTGGAGTTTTAGCTGCTTCTCTCCCTGCATTCGGCCCCATCCACACAGAGACGAAAACGATATATTGCCTTTTTGTTATGAAAAAGTTTTCCGTAAAGATGGGATCATTTCAGAAAATATCCGCATAAGCACGGAACCGCTGACGACTGAAAACACTGTAGTGCATATGCCAAGCCTGTACGTGGCACTGTATTGCTGCCAAGGAAATGCACCAAAAGAGAGAAGAAGATCACACAAAACTGACACAAACTTTTCTTCTAGTTGCCCTTCTGGTTGTTTACCGAGTTGGATTAAGAACGTACTGTGTATGCGTTTTGTGGTACTGGTAAAGGAGCATCAGATTTTGCTGTAAAAGCCATAATAAGCTCAGTAGCTTCTGCAGCACGAACACAACCCTGCAATACGCCATTGTTGTTTTGGCCGGACCGCACAGGTGTCTAAAGAGAGTTACGCTATGTGTGACTTAATCGTTTCAAGAAAGATGCGGTTGGCCGTCCACATGGAGACAAAATGGTAGTCGTTTACGGATTTATGCACCCTGGGAGCCGTTATCAAAAAGTATAGTTTATATTCACCCAAAACGCTGTTTCCGTGTGGATGACTGAAAACTTTTGCATATACTCCTGAATTTGTCCCTGTGTGGACTGGGCCTTAGGCTTTCCTCGTAAACACAGGAAAGATGCTTTCCACGGATGCTCGTGAAAGGGCAGGGGGGGGGAACCCAAGACAGCAATAAGTGCAAATCAATAACTGCTAATAAAGAGAAAAAATCATAACCATAAATCGTGTCATTCTTGACAAAGTGGTTCTGACTAAACTGTGAGTTGAAAAAGCTGTGCAGGCTTTTCAGAGGAGAAGAAGAGACACTTTATCAACCCCTCAAGGAGGAATTCAACTTTTACACTGTTGTTCAACACACATTGTACATGCATGCTGAAATACATGCATATGCACAAACAGGATCCTTTGCATTAATGGAGAGATGTTAGAGTGAGGGTTGCTGCCAATGAAGGAGCACCACCTGAGTGGTTTGGGGTTCAGTGCCTTGATAAAGGGCATCTCGGCAGTACTCATGAAGTCTGCTGCTGTCAGACCAATTTCCAGACTTGGTCTGACCAGGACTTGAACTAGCAACACTCCAGTCCCCAACCCAATTCCCTTTAGACTGAAGTACTGTCACCCCTGTATTTAAACAGTACTGTGCATAAATTTAGGCATGTTTGGGCCAAAAAGTGAGGCTGCAGTAAGGCCTAGATGTGTCAACTAGGCTGCTTGAGGGCACCATTGGGCAGGAAAGGGGGTTGACACAATCTAGGTCATGCTCTGGATGTCTTTGCATATCACATATAAAACAACCAAGTCACCACCTTTAGAGCAGAGTAAGGGGTAGATGTGGCGAGTAAGCATGACCTAGGGTACTGTCTGGGTGGATATTGGATTACCACAAGCCCCTGGTCATTGCTGTGGATGTCCCAAGGGCCTGAAAACCACTGGCAGTCTCCAGGTGTATTAGCAAGTGTGAAAAGGCCCAGAAAAAGAGATGCTGTTAAGCTTGACCTTGGCTGGCAAGCAACACATGTTTGTTGATTTGTCGAGCTTGTATGTGTTTAGTTATCGACACTTCATATATTTTCACAATTTGATCACACATCATATTTTTTTTCATAGCATGCAGGCCGACATGTAATCCATGCTGTTGAAGTATTAACACATTTTGACGTTAGTTGAAGTATTTTTGAAACTCCAATAAATGTGTTACCTATTTTTAAAGAAACCACTGTTGGGATTTAAAGAGAGTTTCCACTCTCTCTTTCATTGTTAAGTTGATGTAACATTTCTCTGTCCTTTCTATTAAAAGCCCCTTTGCTCAGCACTGATACTCTCTCCTGCCTATTTAGGCTGAATCCAGGCCTTTGTCCAATATCATCCATGCAGACAGACAGACACAGGGTCACCTTTTTTTTATGAAACTTTCAAAATGTTCCAAAGTGGATTAAAAACTTGATTCATTTCAATTCAGTCCTCATAACCTCCCTCAAAAACATCCTTCTCTATCTTCCCTGTGGCTGACAAGACATTTTTTGTTTCTACTGTGGAAAAATTAAGTTAAAAACTGTTTTCCTGCCGAAGATTAGGTAAACTAACATGTGAGCATAAAGATCATGTTTTTCATTCCAGGCTGGTTGAGCCAGCAAAGACTGACTGCCCTTTTGTCAATGTGTGACCTACATTCTCACTATAGTGAAATGCTAACAGAGTGATGGGTCTATTGATAGCTGCAATCTGGACTCCCACGGGGAGACAGTCAGGAGAATGATGGAGCTAGATTAAATAGACAGATATATTTGCATGAGCTTTAAATGGGATTCCACTAAAGCTCTTAAGTGGGGGTCATTGTGCACTCATATTGTGCTGTGTCATGTGATCCTGCTACTGGTCAAGTTTTGCCCTTTTAAAGCTGAAGAAGAAGGGACAATGAGAAAGAAATACACACAAAACACTCATACAGAGGTCTGGTTTTCATCAGACACAGGCTCAAAACTTTTGACTCTAATAAGAAAACTCTCAGAGGAAATTTCTCTTTTTTAAGTTTGAACATTTTATCTGCTGTTATGTTTCACTCTATATCAGATTCCTTTATTACAGAGACCCTGATGGAGCTGGACAATTCCATATACCTGGATGACCTGGGGGAAAATGATCCCATGTTAGGTCATCAAGGAACAACATGATAATATCCATCAACAATTTTTATCAGGGGAAAATAGGAAGACTTTACCAGCTCCATAATCCTTTTTTTTAAATTGAAGGTTTGATATATCCCTCAGACAGGGGTGCGTGTAGAGGACTGCTCCATGGGGGCCCCCTTGAAATCCAATGGCCACCCCAAAATCCATTGACTTATGTTTAAATATTTTTGAAGATACGTTTTGGGGCTTTTCCTTTGTTTGGAGAGGAGGACAGTGGATAAACGGGAGAAAAGATTTGGGAGGAGACGCGGAAGAAGAGATGCAGATGAGATTTGAACCCACGCCACCTGCGTACATGGGACACCATAACCACTAGGCCATCCAAGCCCCTGTTTAAATGAGCTGAGAGCTTAAATGGGCTGTGCCCTAGCAGACTAGCAGACTTTTTCAGAGTGGAAACAGCTTGTACATTTATTTCAGAGGACAGGTGCGCAAGAAAGGAACAAGTCCTTCAAAGAATTATAAGAAAACTCCTGCACATTGTAGAAGTTTGCATGCAACATTTTTAGTACTTCATATTGTGGGTTTTGGACATACATTGTCCTATTAAAGGTATATATTGAGGCTTTTTTATGCCTTCATTTAGAGAGGTGGATAGAGTTGGAAACAGGGCTGGACTTGAAACCGGACTGTCCATGAATATAAACTGTAGATAGAAAAAGCAAATAAGTTAGTTTTATTTGTGTGTTTATGTGTGCACAAACTTTATGCCACTCCTGCATGAATCAGTGCCCCACCTTAGCCCAAAACGTCATGACACACTCCTGCCAGAGATCTCAGGGAGAGCACAAGGCTTTGACTGGTCTGAGACTGTTAAAATATTTGCACAGATGAACTAAAGTCATTATAACATAGATGGTTTATACATATCTTTGGTGTGGAGGAAAAACCTAATACTGACATTTTTTTTTCATAAATCTGTGCTATTCGTCACCCCTTACATATGGCAGTGGGTTTTTAAAAATCTCAAGTGAGTAGAACATGCCAATATAATGCTGACTATACACATTCAGTTTATTCTTTTTTTTTTAAGTGGTGATTTTGGCCTGACATCAGCAATATGTCTTTTAGTAAAAACAAGCATTTGTATGACCGATCTGTCTTAAATTATAATTAATTTACATTTCTGACAGACATGTAATGTACACTGCCTGGCCAAAAACAAAAAGTCGCCACCTGGATTTAACTAGGGGCTTGCTGCAGTTGGTCAGGTCTAGATTCAGCAACACTATGTGCCCAAAGAATGAGGTCAGCTGACTACCTTAATATACTGAATGACCAGGTTATTCAATCAATGGATTTTTTCTTCCCTAATGGCATGGGCATATTCCAAGATGACAATGCCAGGATTCATCGGACTTAAATTGTAAAAGAGTGGTTCAGGGAGCATGAGACATCATTTTCACACATGGATTGGCCACCACAGAGTCCAGACCTTAACCCCATTGAGAATCTTTGGGATGTGCTGGAGAAGGCTTTGCGCAGTGGTCAGACCCTCCCATCATCAATACAAGATCTTGGTGAAAAATTAATGCAACACTGGATGGAAATAAATATTGTGACATTGCAGAAGCTTATCGAAACAATGCCACAGTGAATGCGTGCTGTAATCAAAGATAAAGGCGGTCCAACGAAATATTAGAGTGTGTGACCTTTTTTTGGTGGCGAATTTTTTTTTTTGGCCAGGTAGTGTATCTCCTTTTTTATATGTGGGTCATTGAAGGTCTCAGCTTAGTACAGGGGCCTGGGGGAGGGTGGCTGAGCACCATCACTAAAGGCATGCAAAACCCCAAAATAAATCTTTAAGATAGTATAGGGGAGTTCAAAGAGGAAAAAATGGTAGGGACCACTGCTCTAGATCACTAGGATTTAGTTTAGAGTCTGGTCTTTGACACTTTGACCACCTCCTTTTGTCTGCTATCATCAGACTTACCATCCCTCTAACACTATACAACCATGCATGTACTGGTGACCTTCTTAATTTTAGTCCTGTGTTCCTCCAGAGACTTTACTGTCAGAACTACTAGAACAAAGCAGTTTAATTTCATATGTTTAAAAAAACGCCATAAGTCATGTTGATATTTAACTTTCCAACATGTTGTTTTACGTTTTCAATCTGTAATGCAACCTCCATTCCTACACTTGCCACACAGGCTTCCCAAACCTCCTGAACTCGTTGCATTTAGCTGTAGATTATGTGCACAGTGTACAGAGATTAGTAAACAGATTTAATGTAAAAATTTTCCCTCCATATCTATCAGTGTCTGTTCCCCCTATTATGGAGCAAATACACAGTATAGGGCAGGTTTGTGGCCACCTCTGCTACCCATCTGGACGCTACCCTCTCACTCACCACATCCACCCCTGACTCCATCCTAAAGGTGATGACTGTGATTTTTTCATCTTATTGTTTTCCCATGCCCCTGGTAATATGAAGAATATCCAGAGCACTACATGGGTTGTTAATCCTCCATCTCACCTGATGTGCCATCAGGTGAGCTTGCTTGTTACACACCTTACTTCAGCCTAAATGTTTGGCCCAAACATGCTTAAAAATTCAGCACAGTACTAAAGCTCTAGCTCATCATCTTTTGCAGTTCTTTCGACTTCATTACTAGCACTCCTCTTCCCTTGTACGTATTTGTCAAATTGCTTGATATTCCATTTTCAATGCTTGTACAAACAGCAAAGTTGCCCAAAGTCATAGGCCAAGTCATACCTGGCCAGTTTACATGATACAAATTAGTCTGCTTTTAAAGCCTACTAGACATAGTTATTTAACATTTATTCTGTGTGTACATGGAACAACATGGAGATGAAGGTTGTCATCTTTTAGGTTCAACTGGTTGGGAGTCTTTTTGTTCTCTGAATTAAGCGATGCATGTCCTATTATTACAATGCATTGAATAAAGAAGAAAGCTGAGGCAATATGTGTTGTCTAATTTGGTTCTCTGATGTGTTTTCCCATATATCCTGTTATATGTATTTGCTTTGGATTTTTTTCTCTATTACAAAAACTCATATCAATCATAATGCCTGATCAAAATGTCCATCCGTATTTTCACCGACCTCATATTAATGACTCAACAGACAGACAAAGCAGACAGAGCGCATTAGCAACAGATGGATTACTGGTATAAGACTTAAGGTAAGCCACTTACTGCTGAGGAGATTGTTAGATGAGTGCATATCAATTTTTATATTCACCTGTCATCCATCAGTAGTCAGAAGAGGATAATACTAGTAATTACATGAGGTGGGTGAAAGGTTGCATCTTCTTCAACAGACTTTTCTCTACAAACAGCAAGAGATGGACAATATGGTAGCTACTATTAGTCCATTAAAATTTAAAAGCATTAGCGCAAGTTATAGGCTATCTTACTTTTGTAAGTAGGAGGTGGAGGGGGCAGAGAGTGAATGCCACAGTGTTTGTGTTTTATGTAATGTGTTAAGATTTTGATGAACTTGTGCATGCACTCTTACAGCTATAAGCTGAATACTGTTTCTATGGAAGTGGACATGCATCCCTAGTCTATATTTTAACTAAGCCCACTGTCTTTCCTCATGCTAATGAGTAATCTCTGTTTGTTTTTCTTGACTGATTAACCTTTTATGCAGCAAGGAACCATTTATGGTCACTTCTGCCAAGAAGACAAGAATGATTTTTCTCACCCAATCAGTGGAGTTTGTGAAGGTGAAGGTGACATCACAGTATCCGACCAATCAACACTGGCCCAGAGCATCTCAAACTTCCTGTTTCCTCTAGGACAGAAGGAATGGTCATTTTGGTGACCTTGGTTTTTACTATTATCATGAAAAATATGTATAATTGACAAGGCCACCCATAAGGGGGAACAAAAGGGAGAGCTTTCTGGGGCCCATCCAAGTCGGAGGCCCCTGGAGGTCAGGAAATTATGGTCCAAAGTCAGTCCATGATAACTATATTTCATTTTTAACCTGAATAATAAGCACTCCTATCAAAAAGTACATTTTATTTATAAATGCTGCAGTACAACTTAACCTTTTTCAAATGTAAACCCCTTTTTGGAACTCAGAATTACCTTTATATTGGTAATTCTGACATTGGGGATCGGCACACTGAACTTAATAAGTCAAGTATTGTCAAATTTCAAAACTAAGCCTTGATGTGCAGAAATGTCAGTGTGGCAGAAAAGAAGCAACCAAATAAATTTAAGGGGGAAAATAATTTGACAAATGCAAAAAAAAAAAAAAAAACAGGGCAAAAATGGGTCAAAAGCGGGAAAAATGGCAGAACAAAAGTGGTGAAAAGTGGTTACAGAGTGGCAATAAATGGGTTGAAAGTGGCTAACTGAGTTCAAATAAACAAAAATGGGATAAAAATGGCCAAAAATAGGCAGAAAATTGTAAAAACAAAAAAAAAAAAAAAAAAAAGGAAGAAAAAAGAAAGAAAGAAAGAAAGAAAGAAAAAGAAAAAAAGTTTAAAAAGTAACAATAAGAAATGTTTAAAAAGGCCTAAATGATGAAAAGCAGTTAAAGAGGCAAAATAGGCTGAAGGTGTCAAAACTGGGCAAAAGTGGCAAAAATACAAGAAAAGTGGCAATAGTGGATTATGGAGGCAAAAAATGGGCAGAGAGTAGCAAAGATGTGTTAATGGTGGCAAAGTTTGGCAGCTAATGTAGTGAAAGGGGGTTAAAAATAAGTAAATTTAAAAAATGGTTGAAAGTGGGAAAAAATTGACCAAAAATATGTTATAAGAGGCAAAAAGTGTCATTGCCCAGGCAATTCTGTGGGCAGACCTGACAAGTGACAAAGTAAAAAAATCGTGTGATGTCCACCAATAATTGGGATTAAAATCTGATTTTTCCAAGTATTTGGATGAGTACCCTATAAATGGTCAATATATTGAGATAACATTGCTGGTACTCCTAAGACGACTTCAATGAAAACCAGTTATAAACAGCTTGAAATATTTTTTTACGTAATTATATATAATGATGTCACACTGTACACGTTTCCTCTCATTGTTCTATTGTATTTTTAAGCGTTTGCGTGTAACGAAACAACGTTAGATTTCTCGTACACCTCGAACCTATAAAACCTAGTTTGAATGTGATTTATTCAGCGTTATAATTCACATTTAGCCATCCTGGTGTCTGTGACATGGTAGGGGCTGTACCTCTGCTGGCCAGCGCTGTAAGCAACCGACGTCACCAGAAAGAGCTAGCTAGCCAGTTGTTTTGGGAGAAGAAGAAAAGGGCTACAAGCGGAAGACACACCGGATTTGGTTTCGGGTAGAATTCGGTTTATGGTCCTGGTTTAGTTTTTAATACATTTCGAATAATGTCGACCCCGGCAAGGAGACGGCTTATGAGAGATTTTAAAAGGTACCGCAACGTTTTGACACTCATCTTTTTCTGTTTGTGTGTGGCTACCAACGTTAGCCAATGAAGCGGCTAGCTCTCTGTTAGCTTAGCGTTAGCTGCTGGTGGAAAGAATGCTGTTTATAAAGCTATACTTGTACTGTTGTGTTGTTTACTCGCCGAAATTGGTTGTTTAATGCATTATACGTTATCGGTTAGATTAAAACTGGGGGTTTATGATTTTTTAGAATCATTTTATCACAGCTAATTATTGCAATGTCGTGTTCTGCAGTGTTTTTTCTATCCAGGGAATAAGGGTGGTCTTTCGATTATTTCATGCTAGGTTGTTTGTTTGGGTACGAATAGAGCTTGCAAATTGAGTTACATATCACAGGACAACACGAGAAACAATTATAGACACTCTCGCTTTAAGCGACCCTGATAAGAAGTTATTTGTGAAAGGATTTGCCAGTTACTTTTCGCAGTATGCAAGGTGTATGTGTAAATTACTGCTGTTTATACGGTGGCTGAACTCAATTAGCAAGCCAACAGTTTGGTTTCAGTCCCCCTGAAAGCAACGTGGCTCTCAGGTGTTGCACAACTCTGTGTGTGTGTGTCTGGGGGTGCCCCATCTCAATATTTGAGAAGGCCAGATATTTGCCTGCCACCTCCTGTTACAGCTGGTAAATTTAAAGATTGGTTTGTTTTTATAATGTATTCGTTTTTGTCTCCAGTGCTTGTTCAGTCAGAACCAATTAAGACAGGAAGAGAATGTCGAGGTAACCTGGGAGAACCACACCTGGCAAGTGGCCGATTGTAATACCTGCTAGCCCCAATCTGTTACCTTGCCCCATATGGTCACCTACAGAACGTGCGTGTGTCTCCGTGTGCTGTTCACACACCTGTCAGTGGAAAAAAAGATCCTAAGCTATTCTACTAAGCAGAGCCGTTGAAGCAGGGCAGATAAGGTGTCACTGTAACTCTACACTGCAGCACCAGTCCCCAGGTGGTAAACTGTAACAGGGGAAACACAACGGCACATTCCTGGATCAGCCCCTGGTGCCAAAGCCAGAGCTGGCTGATTGAATGCAGCCTTGCGTGGTATTGCCTAGCCTCCCTTTGTTTGATTTGTAAGTCAAATTATTTGCACAATGGTACTTGAAACTGTGCAATACAATTGTTTGAATAGCATCAAATGTGAGTGTGACATTTTGGCGGAGTACCTTGACACTGTGGTGTTGAAGTGCTGTTGAGATAAGCTGGTTTTTACACTCTGTTCAACAGTTTAAATAAACATCTGAATGTCTTTTACTCATATGCGGTTAAGCATCACTTTTCCGTGTAAATATTATGTCTAGCATAACCTAGTCAAACCAGATGTAGTGTATGTATATGAAGTTGAGCACCAACCAACAGTAGTTGTTTTTTTTTTTTTTTTTGTTTGTTAATAAATTAGTCTTGTGGTTTGCTTTATTTTACATTTCTTTTAAGTCTCCAAATGGCATTTTTTCCCAGTCGAACAGGCAGTTAAAAACCCGAAGACTTTCAGTTCACAAGGACATTAATATGAATCATCAGTAAAACTCTAGGGAGCCTTTGAAAAAATGCTAGTTGTTTCCTTCCAAATAAAATTATTTTAACCATCCATTTAATTAAAAGTTGCATTTTATTTTTTCGTCAATCAGTAAACAAGGGAAGTATATTGCATATCTAATTCTCCCCCTAATCTGCATGTGCATCTATTCCCTAGTTAACGGATAAAATAAAGTAACTATCTATTACCATCCACTAGTAGTGACGTTGAGCATCCTTCCAGCAGCAGCAGCACAGAGCTCAGGCAGATTACACTAAATGAGGTTAATTGCAGCGAGTCTGTCTGCAGCTAGGGACACTGATCCACACTCACACACCGACACACAAATCAGCCTACCTTGTTTTATAGCTATAAGCTCTTATTAAGCCAGATTTTATACTACGCATGGGATTGTGGTCTGTGGTACTTTGCTTTTGGACTTGGCCTACATGCTGAGGTGGTCTGAAGCAGTTTGTTTTAATGTGACACAGTAACATACTGTGAGCTTCAACAAGGGAACCTACGGTGCTAAGTTCCCTTTGCCCTGCAGAAACCTGTTATTAAAGACCACACCGATATAAACGTTTTAACAAACCACAGGCAGGTTGTTGGAAACTTAATTCAAAATGTTGACCTGCGACATTTGTGTGTGCTTCTTACTATTTGTTGACGTCTTGTTGCTAGGCAGTTGTTGCTGAGGTGTATTGCACTGTGCCTCATAAAGATTACTTTACAGACAGCTCTGGGCATTTTTTTTTCCTTGAAGTGCTGAAGCTAATGATTATTATCATTTGAGACAGTCAGCCATTTCATAATTTGTGATGAATTATTTGATTCGTGAATTTCCCAAAGAATACCAATGGCCTGTTGTAAAACGATTTCTATTTTTATGGGGAAAAGGTTTTCTAGAGGTATTTGAGGGAAAGCATCAGGCTAAATTGTACATGTTTAAAAAAGCAGTAAATACTGTTTTAACTATCACCATTTGTGATATAGGGGCATTTTTCATGCAAAACCAGTCATCAGTTGCTGGTTACTAATTTTTTTTTTATTCTTTAATTGCAGGATTATCCGTTTTGATTTTGATTGTAAAAAATGCTTCATTGAAGACTAACTCTGTCTTCTGCATCAAATTACAGACAGTAACTTTGGAGATTCATCAGTGATAAAAAATTAATAACCATTAGATTCAACCCCTCAAGGCATCAGCTTACTTGGACTATCTCAATCAGCTGACCCCAGATTTCATCAATTTATTTTGACTTTATGTTAGAGGTTTTTTGTCTTTAGATGACATCTTTTCTGTCCTGCACTGCTCCTGCTGCTACTACCCAATTCCTCTTTTTATTCCTAACACACTGCTGTCACTGCTGCTGCTGCTGCTGCAGATGAAGACCAAATCACATCACCTCTTATGCACCACATTGTTTTTTTTTCTGGGGAGAGGCACACTTAAGCATCAAGAGCTATCATAAACTGGGCTTCAGTTTAACAATGATTTATATAGATCATTACTGGAGAGACAATAGTAGAAATATTATTGGTAGGAAATAATTGGGGTGCCTGTCCTTTTTCTTTTAAAGGTATTTCATATTTTATATCCCAGGCATGACATTGTTAGTCATATGTTACTTGAGGTGCATTGCCAGCTTTTGGTTCTCACTTGGGATACAGTCTTGCTATAGTAGTGAATCAGATGACTCTGAATAGCATAGTTCCCGTTTACTGACATGTGATGGGCAGTGTGCAGTTCATCCTGCAAGGCTGTCTGTCGACTGAAGTCATGTTGATACAGCAGTTCGTGTTTTGACTTATAATTATCCTGCAGTCAAGGTGTTAATTAAAATCCTCACGCTCTCTCCAGTCCTTGCTTTCTCTCTCTCTCCTGCCTCTATTTTCTTCTCTCTGTTATTGTTTCCTTTCCCATCTCTATTGTATTCTGTTTTTCATCATTTTTGGTCCATCTATTTGCCTTTATATTGTGCTTTTTGTTTTCCATCCTCTTTTTTTTCTTTTGTCTTTCTGCCTTCCCCCTACCTTTCTTTTTGTCCATATACTTGTTTTATGTGTTTCCTTGTCTTACCATGTATTTTTCTAGCTTTCTCCTTCTCTCTGCCTGTCTCTGTACCATTCTCTGGGTAAATCTTTCTCTCTTTCTTTACCAGACTTCAAGAAGATCCTCCCACCGGTGTGAGTGGAGCACCATCAGAGAACAACATCATGCTTTGGAACGCAGTTATTTTTGGGTGAGTCATGCTCAAAATCCAACTCCGCCCTGCTGTCTTTACTCTCTCTGCCACTGTGATTGTGATGCGAAGATTCCCCAAACTAACCCCCATCACTGTGTGATACTTAAATATTTTTGACTGCAGCCCTGATTGTGGCGCATACCAGTTTGAAACATCAGCATGTGGAAACCCAGCAGGTGTTTGATGGAAGAACAAGATGGGACACATAAGTTAGGGAGAAAGAGAGAAAGGTTTTTATGAAGAAGAAACCACAGTGAATACATGCAGGTTAAGACCGTCTCTGATATGGCTTGGTTGTTAAAAAGATTGAAATGCATATAAAGACAAAGAAGAAACATTTTAAAAACTGAGCCTGCTTATAAAACTAGCGTAGTCACAGTATGAAATTAATGTATGTCCTAACTGCATCAATCCTGCCTGGTTTCTTCCCAGTTCCCCACAGATCAATAAATTTTTTCCTTGTAATTCTGTAAAAAAAAATTATTATTAGGAGAGCAGCTTTTAAGTAAAAAAAAAAAAAACTAAAAAAAACAGATCATTTCAAGTGCGTTTTGTAAGAATCATTTAGAAATGCTAAACAATGATTATAAGATCAAAAAATCACATTTTAACTGATAAAGATTTATATTTTAGGGCTAGATGAATTAGTAAAATCTTCTAATTGTGATTTTTACTCCCAGAATATTGCAAATGTTGTTTAATATGCGATAATTTGTGTTCATCTTATTTTTTCTCAACAAACAAGTAATAAATCCTTCTATATTTCAACAAATACCATATTTGGTAGATTGAACTAAGGCTGAACAGCTTTTAAAAATGATCTAATTGCAGTTGTTTTGACACATTGCAAATTCTCTATGAAATGATGAGTGTGTGCCTTTCTGATTTTTAATATGACACACATATAGAAAAACCAGGAATGTAGGATTTCTTTCTAATTATTCTAGAATTTACCCCTGAATGTTTGCATGATGTTAGAGCATAACATCTCTGCTACAAAAAAATTAAGCTGTTATTTTTTAACAAATGTCAGGTCAAAGAATTATTGCATCTTCTGTGAACTGAAAATTGCAAAAGGACAAATTGAGATTTAATCTAAACTTTGATGAATTTCCCAGCCTTAGTGTAGTTATGGAACCTGTGAACAGATGTCAACAAAGTTCAACAAAGAAAATAAATGCAATGTAAAACAAAATCAAGTTACATGAGAACAGTGGCTTTGAAAGTATAATATGAGGCTTTCAATCTAGTAGACGTCATGCTTCACCACAGGTTTCTCAGACCAAAACAAAAAAAAAAAAAAACAACCCCCAACCCAGTGTTACAGGTTTATTCTTTTTTTTCTTCTTTGAAATGTAAATCTTTTCTTTGGTCGGCAATTATTGTTGTTGTCCTTCAGTTCTTTAATGCCTTTTAATGATTATGATTGGGTTACATTTGATATACAACAGGGTTCATTCAAGCAGGAGGTTTAACGGTTTACAGAGGCTCAGGCTCAGTTTTGGGGTCATGGTTTGGTATGCGTTTTGTTAATCTAGAAAAAAAAACTACATAAATGACCAGATTTAAATTAAAAAGCAATACAGAAATGGATAGCCTATCTCCTGATTTAAGATGAATACAGTGCAAAAATGCATATGGAAATACACTGTGCATTTTAGAGCAATATATCATATTTATAAATTCTTTATTGTGTCATGTGTAAAAAACAGTGGATGCAGTCTTTTATGTAAAATCACCCCTTGTGTATGTCATTGATTTTTGTAGTATTTTAGTGTCTTTACCGCATTGATTTTATTTTTGATATGGCCCCTCATTATTATTTGTGTTATTGCTCTTTTTTTACTGTTGTATTTTGCTCTGTCTGTTTTTTTGTGAAATACTTTGAGCTGCAGGCTCTTATGTATGAAAGGTTCAATACAAATAAAGTTGAGTGGCTAATGTAAACACAGGATGTGATTGTTGTATTGGAGCCTGAACAGCGCACTTAAATGCTTGCTTAAATGCTGCCCAGTTTTTTCCACTTCTGCATATCAGTGTATAGCCTTTAGTTTAAAATGTACCTGCACTGGTAATGTCTTTCTGCTCTTACATCAAGAGGCTTTTTAAAAACAGTGTAGAGAAGTAGGGGCGAGGGAGAAGTCAGCGGGTCTTGCAGCTCCATTGCTCTTGTTAATGAAGCTAACTTTCCTCCTTTGTGTGTTTTGTTGTGTCTGCTTCCTCTTCTTCTTCATTAGTTGTTTAAAAGCTGTTTGCAAACAGTTTCAAGCCTTACTGCCACCTAGATTGGTGTTTGAATATTTCCGTGTGTGATTGCCTTTTTTTCTCCATTTAAATGAATTTGTTGTGTGACTATGTGCACCAAGTCTAGACCCCTGAACCATGACTAATATGTTACACCCCAAGTTAAAGCAATATTAAAGACGAAAGCAGCTTCACTTTTTTGGAGTCTGACTTGAGCTGTACCCAGCAAGCTTTTCCTGGAGATTTAAAAGACTAATTTGTTTATTTACAAGCAAGTATAAAAAGCACTACTTATCTCTTCTATCAGTAACTGGAAACCAGTGTGAACTTTTAGGAAGAGGATGTGCTTGGATCTCTTAGTTCCCATTAAAACGTTGGCAGCAGTGACTGAATGAGCTGAAGTTGTCTGGCAGTCTCTGTAGAGAGAGTCTATTCCAATTGATTTTAACATCGAGAACACATTTAACAAAAAGCAACAGCAGACAGCAATTGAAAAGTTAACAAGGTGCAAGAAAACAAACACCAGGGATACATACTTGGGTTTGAAATATAAATAAACTTACTAATAGCTTTTCACCTCATTCAAAGTCAAAGGGGAGGCTGAAAGAAATGTAAAACACGTGGGCAACTGTTTTGATATGCTCCTTGACACTGTGCGAATGTGAAGAGCAGGATAAATAAAGTGTCTGCTGTCTGTCTGTGCAGAGCATGTTCTTTAAAGAGAACTGTTGGTTATAGTAAGATTTTTTCTTCAAGTGGGTACTTTATTGGCTGCATTGAGAATATTTTGAATCAGGTAATAATCTATCCCCCCTTCTTTCTCTTTCCTTCTGTCTCTGCAGGCCTGTGGGAACACCGTTTGAAGATGGTAAGTTCTCCATTTTGATTCATCCTGTCAATAAAATGCAGCCTCAGTGGGAGAACATTTCTCTCAGCTCTGGATTTGATTTGATTTTCTCCTGCTCTTTTTATATGAATTTGCATTATTCCATTTTTTATTGCACTTTCGTTTTTTAAGTTTGACATGCAGAGCATCCTTCAGCTGTCAATTACGAAATCTGTGGCACAGTCCAGCGTCTTTTTGTTCATCTTCTTTTCACTTTTTTATATGTGTTTTTTTATTTAATGTTTCTAAATCTATCTATTTGTGTGTATTTCCTCCACTGGTATTCTCTGGCAAGTTTATTTTATGTGTTAATCAGATGTTCTATATATTGGTCACAAACTTGCAGTTTTGCAGCAGCCCTCTGTACATATAACATGAAAGTTGTGCATACATTTATGCACAAATAAACACTTTTTTGTCATATACACTTTTTCAACTTATTTTTCTGTCTTGGGGTCAGGCAGGACTAGTGCTGACTCAGCATGTATTGTTTGCTCTTGTTAGTAAACCCCCTCCTTTATTCCATTGCAAGCCTGCAGAGTCAACATCTCTGCCTCAGTGAAGGATTAGCTTCTCTTTCTAGTCGAGCCAGCTGTATTTTTAGTAACGTAATTGTTTCGCCCGCTTTCTCTGACCTCCTCGTTTTTTCACATCTGTATTCTCCTCTGTGTGCTACTCACATACTCGCTCTCCTTCTCTCTCTCTTTTGATATTCACTGTCTCACACCCACCTCCTCTTTCTCCACCTCTCCGCAGGAACGTTTAAGCTGCTGATAGAGTTTTCAGAGGAGTACCCAAACAAGCCTCCCACAGTTCGATTTGTCTCCAGAATGTTTCACCCAAATGGTAAGTTGTACATCTGCCTGAACACTCTGGCACATATTCAGTCTCAAGGATGGAACAAAAATCTGTCCAAGTATAAAAATAAAAGTGTGTACCAAGAGTTAACAGTTTCTGCATCCATTACTCAAAGCCTTTCCTCTTCATTCAAGCTGTTTCCTCCCATTCATCTCATTTTCAAGCCCATGGGTGAAATGAATGTAGTTATTTATATCAGTGAGGCTGGAAGAAAACTCTTAATAAAATTGTTTTTCTGTGTGAGGGCGACTGTGGATTAGTAGGTACAAGCAATCATCCTGCAATCGAAAGGGTGTGGGTTCAATCCTCAGCTCCTGCAGTTGCATATCAATGTGTCCTTGGACAAGACACGTAACCTTACTTTGATGTGTAAATGTGATGAATGCATATGGATAGGATTAGCTAATTCTGATGGCAAATTTCCATAGCAGCCTCTTCCATCAGTGTATGGATGTGGCATGAATGGGTGTAGATGGATAGGTGTGACCTGTGTTGTAAAGCACTTACAGTAGTCAGATTACTAGAAAAGAACTAAGCCATCCCAAGTCCATTTACCTCTCACCATGATGGCTTTGCATCAGAAGTGTTCCACCTGGCCTTGATTTTAGTCCTGACTTTTTTGTTTATCCTGTGTTTTCTTTAGTCTTCTTTAAATAACCATTTCACCTTGTGCTACTTTTACTTTTGCACCCGAAGATGCAAAAAAGTCCCTTGTATGAGTGAAAATTTGAAGTGTTTAGATGTAGTTATCGTCACAATGTAAGCACATCACAGTTTTGTATCATTTCTTTTTTGTTTAACAGCATCTGCTCCACATATGTTGTACATTCAATTTCCTCTAAACCTAGAAATTTATGTTAATGAGGTTTACTTGCCAGTGTTTGGATTTGAATCTCAGTATTGTAAACCTTAACAATGTTGTGTCTCTTTGTCCCCAGTTTACGCAGATGGCAGTATATGTTTAGACATCCTTCAGAACCGCTGGAGTCCCACATATGATGTGTCGTCCATACTCACCTCCATCCAGGTGAGTCAGTTTGACAGAACATTTTTACAGTGTACACATGGGCCATTTGGCATATGTCAGCTGAATGATTTCAGGAGTTTATCATTTCTTAATTGCAATGTACATATTTTTATTCATGACATTACTGGATTTCTGATTGACATGCATGGGATATTTTGTGTTTTTTAAAGGAATTATTTAAAATGTCTGAATTGTTAAATAATACCTTTGTTCAACATGTACACCTTTCAACTGAAGTGATTTTTATTTTTAAAAAATGCGGGCCAACTTCTGCACACAATATTGCAAACATGCTTGTAATTTAGACATTTTCTCTCTTTTTGACTTGCTGTAGCTTTCTGTTAAGAAAGACAGAAATGCTGAAGGCTTTTTTATGGCCTTGAAACATATCTATCCTGTTAAGATAATTACATGTAAGCACCAGCTTAACTACTCAGTTTTAGTACCAGGTACTTTGTTTTCTATTTAAGTATAAATTTTAATAGTACCTTCCAGTGGTGGGTGGTAAAGCAGTATCAATATCATCACAGGTCAGATTTTTGTAACAGTGAACAGCGGTTTAAATGCATCTGCTGTGTTAATTCTCTTGTTTTAAGTCCATGATGAGTCAAAGATCAAGGCTGTGCCGTTCAACAAAGTCAGAAAAGCAGCTGTACACTGCCTCTGCGTAAGCTCAACCTTACAGCAGGCAAAACTAAGTGAAATCAAAAATAACCATGTTTTTCTGTCATTTAATGCTCAGACATGCATTGACTCTGCCATCACATCACTTGTTTCGGGGGGGAAGGGAGGTTGTAGCAAGTGAATATGCATTTAAATGCATTATTTTTAAAATTTTTGAATACTGTGATATATACAGTTACTTCAAATGGCATGAGACATACTGTGATATGTTCTTCAGGCCATATTACTCAGGCCTATTACCTTTTTACCATAGGAACTAAAACTGCTGTGATGTCCAATACAACAACAGCAGAGGACTTGGGAGCAATGTTTTCATTCTGAGTAACCAGAGAAGGTTACAAGTAGTGAGAATAAATACAATTGAAAAGTACTGAGAAGTTTGGGAAATTATAAAACAGTTTGAACCAAAGATGAGAGGGGTTTGATTCAGGTGTAGGTTATCTCACACATGACACTCTTGGTGACCATACTTTCTGACCACTCAGTGATCGGCAGTTAAGGCCTTTGCACACTGAGTCCGTTTTTTTCGTCCAAATTTTTCGCACGTTAGAAAAAAAAATTGAGGTCATGTTATGTAAATCATGTATGCACACTTAGTCCGAAATTTTCGTCCGTTTTTTTTTTTTTTTTTTTTCGGAACAGGTTCGATTTTATGCAAAATTTCGCATCAGTCCAAGTCATTTAAATGGGTGAGTGATGATTCAAAACAGTGTCCACTGCTTCCTCCTCCCTTGCTCACCCCCACCAGACCCCTCCTCCTTCCCTCTCTCCTTCTCTCTCGCACTAACCTCACTTTAAACACCAAAGTTTGCTAATTTATTCTGTGGATATAAACCATGGAAATATAACAGATATAAGGGTGGTTCATGATTCAGATCAGCGCCCGTTACTTTATTCTCTCTCGCTCACTCACCCCCGTCCAACTCCTCCCTCTCTCCCTCTCTCCCACTCCTGAACCCTCGCTGCAAACACCGTAGTTTTCCGGTGTATTATGTGGATATCAGCTATGGAAATATAACAGATAAAGGCATACGTTGTAACCTACTCACAGCTCATAACAGAGACAGAATTATAAAGTTGCTCTCTCTGTTTCTCCAACGTGGCTCAGCGCTATTACGCATGAATGGGTGCTGAATGAAGTTCTCTGTCAGGATGGATCGGGCAGGATTTTAAAAGGAGTGACAGAGACGCAGGCTCGCAGTACGAAACTATTTGCCACATTGTCCGAATTTTCGCAGTGAAGGCAAATAAAAACGCATCGGATCCAGTGTGTAAGGTCCAAGTGCGTGACGTTTTTTAAGGGTTTCGGATCCAAAAAAACGCATCCAAAAATAACAGACCCAGTGTGTAAAGAACTTTATTTGGTTAGTATCAGCTCAACTTGATTGGAATTTCTCCAGGAGTAGTACCAAGAAAAGTTTCAGGTAAAGGTGTGATCCTAACAGATCTTTTTTAAGTAAGTAGGATTGAGACAAGTGAAGCCAGTACCACATTGTGAAAAGCATCCTTAGATCATTTCAATAAAAATAAACCTGGCATCACAGTTACAAAGTCTCAAACATTTGACACCCTTACATACTAGTATATTTCTCATGATGTCAGCCCATTCACAGAACATTCCTGCTTATTTAATGCTCATAAGACTGATGGCTTGTGGATCTATTTGTAACTTTTATCCCCTTTTTTTTTCCACAGTCGTTGCTGGATGAGCCAAACCCCAACAGCCCGGCCAACAGCCAGGCCGCACAGCTCTATCAGGAAAACAAGCGGGAGTATGAGAAGAGGGTGACGGCCATCGTCGAGCAGAGCTGGGTGGACGTCTGAGCGTCTCTTGCTCGCTACTCCTTCCCCTCCATCACTCTGTCTTCATCATCCCAGTACTTCAGTCTCTCATTTTTACCTCATCAAGAAGAAAAAAAAAACAGCAACTATATCAGAAGAACTCAAGTGCCACCATGAAAAAAGATACCCAGAGAACAACCAAACCTGAATGGACATTATCTTGCTTGCCAATACATTTGAGCAAAATGAGGGAGGGGATATCAATCTTATATTTGTGTTTCTTGTCCTTAATTTTCCTTTTTTTATTGCATGATGTGAAATAAGTTATTGCTAACAGAATTTGTAATATATCTTTGTTGTTTGGATGGATTGATGCTGTTAGTGTTTGAGTTTTACATTTTTATTCTTTTGGAAACTTTCCTCTCTTTCTTTTATTTTTATTTTTTTAGCAATGTTTCCTGGTATGAACACAACTTGGCTGTTTGGAGAGGGCAGCTTGATGACCAAATCAGTATATTTTAATGTAATGGAAAATAACAACCCAGAACAACTCTGTCAAGTATTGCTTTTATTTTAAGGTCTGCCACAGATGCAGCTGATAAAGAACAATGTCCCCAGTCTGTTCCAGCAGATCTCTGTTATTTTAGGAGACTCTGTAGGTTTTGGCTCATAGACGTCACAGGCTGCTACAGTGCCAAGTCTCCCTTGCACTGATGAATCATGAGTCCCTGGCAAGGCAGCTCTGAGCTTTTATTTTAATCATTTCTGCTCCGAGGTAGGAAATGTTAGACCGGGAGTGTTATGAGAAAGTAAATATTAACACCAGGATGAGAAGATGAAGTTGGACTGTGAAGAACAGGACCAGATGAAAAGGAAGAGCTGAACCCAAGAAACACTTGTGATTTAAGTTTTCTTGTGTCAGCTTTGACAGGTATCATCCTTTTTAGGTGTTGACAAAGTGTGTGTAAAGTGAAGGAGGACTTGAGGAAGGGAATTTGACTGTAGATTTCCATGAAGTTCAACCATGAAAAGAGCATTAAAGGTAAGAGGAAAAAAGCTGTGAATTTGTAAGAGAATGGATTGGCATGAAGTTGATTAGGAGGCATGGATAGATCTGCTAAGAACCTGTATGTAGAGGTTTCCTCTGTACTTTTCTTTCCCTCTCCTGTCTGCTGTTCTTAGGCTTTCACTTTTCCACCACCTCTGACAGTCACTCACTTTGTTGCCTGTGTCGTGTGTGAGCATAAACAAAGCATCAGTGCTTCCTTCTTAAATGACACTGCTGACAAAACTTGAGAAATGAGCAGAGGATAAAAATACAGCAGTCCAATCAACACAGCTGAGTGTGAATCCTGTTTTAATACTCTGACATCAACTGTTGTCCCAAAGGTTCGGGTTGTTTTCATGCCTGCATTCATCTCTTATTTTATTTTTATGTGATGCCCACTTAAAAGACCACTCGAGTATATATAAACTCATGACTTAACTCAGCCCCACTAGCTAAATAATCAACACAACAAAGGTCATCATAAAACATGAGTTTCTCTTTTTTGAGACAGTAAAGGTCATATTGTGGCTAGTGACTTATTTCACCTAAAAAAGGATATGTTATAAAATTTTGTGAATTAAACAAGAAAATGTATACTTATAACAATATGCTGTATAAACATAATAAAACACATTTTTCAGACTTTGACATGTGTGTTTTTGGGTTTGTTTCTGGGCTGTGAAAAGTTGACTTTCCAAAAAAATGATTTATCTAGGGATTAAACTTTGCAGTCATACATGTGCAAACACATTTCCTAAAAAGTTGGGACATTGTGTGAACAACATAAGAGAATGCAATGCTTTGCAAAATATTGAAAAACCTTAACATTGACCAAAAGTAGCACAGTGATAATATCAAATTGTTGAAACTCTAAATTTGTATTTCTAAGCCAACTGCAGATGCCAGCAAGATGTTTCACAAAAGCTGGGACAGAGCTATGCCTGTCCCTCATCCTTCACTGTCTTGTACCAACTTTTTAAAAATGTTTGGTGTCTGATTAAATAAATTAATTATTAACAAGCATCGCAGACATAGGAAGAGAAAGATTTTAAAGACTCTGGAAAGAAAACTAGTGAGAGATGTGTCTGAAGACCCCAGGACAACTGCCAAGACACTAGTGAATGACTTAGCCAAGTCAAGAATTGTAGACTCTAAGAAGGCAATCACTAGAGCTCTATGCAGGAATAACCCTAGAAAAACTCACCTCTGTAGAAGAGACACATTCAAACCAGACTGAAGTATGCTAAAGACAACCAGGAGAAAGATTCTGTATACTGGAAACATATCCTTTGGTCAGATGAGACCAAACTAGAGATCTTTGGTCACAGAGATGCTGCTTATGTTTGGAGAAAAACGGAAGAGGCATATAACCCAAAGACCAACATCCCCACAGTAAACCACAGTGGTGGGAGTATGCCATGGGAATGCTTCAGTGCATCTGGAACTGGAAACCTCCAAGAAGGAAGGAAGAAAGAAACCCCCCAAATCACCCTCAGTCTAGCTCATCAATGTCCAGTCATCATGTCCTCTTCACCACAAATGCTTTGACTCCGTTATGAGGATTTCTTACTCTGCTGTCAGCCTCACTATACCATTTAATTCACTTAGACATCAAGATGAAATTTAATTTCGAAAGTGAGATGTTCCATCGTTCTTGATGTTGTCATATTTTATACCTTCTATCTTCATGATTTGAATTTATTTTCATAGTTTGTATTGCTGATTATTTTACAATTTGTATTTCTTTCATTCAAATATGAAATTGTGTTTTTTGCAAATCAACACAATACGTTTTGATTTGCATTTTACACATCATCCCAACTTTTATGGAAACAGGGCCGTATATGTAACTGTCACTATCTGTGATAGTGGATGGATCGGTCACATCAGGAGTTAAGCTTGATTTGCCAGATCAACACGTGTAATGTTCAAACTCACCTTTCAATGTATTTTTTTTTTTTTTTTTAAAGGAACAATAAAGGTTTGAGAATACTTATAAAACAACCATAAAGAAATAAGAAATTAAAGACTAAGACTTCTAAAAAGGCAACACAATCAGAACATCTTAATGTCTTTTAAAGTTTGTTTTCCCTCTCACTCTGTTGTCTTTGTAAATTTGTAGTTAATTTTTTTTTTTTTTGTGACATAAGATAATTTATTCTTTGGCTAGCGCTGGTAGTACTAAATCATCATTGCATCCATACATTAGTCCCAAAATTAAAAATGCAAAACAACTGAAAAAACACATCCTTTATTAAGCTCCAGGCAGGAACATTCAGAAGTGTCTTTTTATTTAATTTAGTAAAAACCCTTAGAAAAAACATCAACTAAATCTTTACAAAAAGTACAAAAAAATGTTATATAACTAAAAATGAAGCTCCAAAACATCTTGGTAGCTAGAATCAAAAGCTAAAAAATGTGAGTGATGTACAAGATGTTCTCTGATCACATCACTGGTAAAGAAAAAAAGGATTGTGTTTGTGTTTGACATGAAATGCAGCACAGCATGTTTATACTCTTCAGCTGATTCCTGTCAGCCTTCAGTCTCCATCCAACAGAAACAGGAGATGTGATTTAGTCTGTCATCGACCCTGTGAAGAGTGGGGGGAAGACGTCAACAATCTTACCAACAGTATGTATGTATGTACAGTGCTTAACAAATTTATTAAACCACCCTAACCCTAACCAAAGTAAGGTTTATGCTGATTTCATTTTCTAGCAGGACTTGGCACCTGCCCACACTGCCAAAGGTACCAAAAGCTGGTTCAATAACCATGATGTTACTGTGCTTGATTGGCCAGTAAACTGGCCTGACCTGAACCTCATAGAGAATCTATGGGTTACTGTCAAGAGGAAGATGAGAGACACCAGACCCAACAATGCAGATGACCTGAAGGCCACTATCAAAGCAACCTGGGCTTCCATTACACCTGAGCAGTGCCACAGGCTGATCACCTCCATGCCAAGCCGCACTGATGCAGTAATTCATGCAAAAAGAGGTCCAACCGAGTACTGAAGGCATAGAAATGAACATACTTTTCAGAAGCCTAGCATTTCTGTTTAAAACATCCATTTTTGTTGATCTTATGTAATATTCTAATTTTTGAGACACTGAATTTTGGGTTTTCATTTCTGTAAGTCATAATCATCAACATTTCAAAAAATAAAGGCTTGAAATATTTCACTCTATGTGTAACAACTCTATATAATATATGGGTTTCACTTTCAGAAGAGTGACAAAAAATATTGAACTTTTTCATGGTATTCTAATTTTTTGAGATGCACCTGTATGTGCGTGCATGCGTGTTCAAACACGTACCTGTTGCTTCTTCACGATCTCATCTCTGGTCTTGAAGACCGGTGCATCCTCCACCACAATTCCTTCAGCCATCAGCTTCACTTTATCAAGGAGCTCTGTGCTATACCTGCCAGAAAGAAAAGCCAAAAAAGGGCAGTGATTTAAAGAGGTTTCCAATTATAGACTTGGTCTTGTATTCATTTTTCAGCAGTATCACACTATGCTTTATCTTAAGTCAGCACTCTTCAGAATAAAATTGAGGAAAACAGTTTGTTTTGGTCAAACTTCAAAACCCATCACCAATCATTGTCTAACAAACACTTTCTTAATCTACAACCGAAAAGGTTTTTTTTTCTATTGAAGCCAGAGGTTCACACTGAACCCCTTCCAGGCCTCATTTATTTTTCTGTGTAACATTTACATCTGCAATGAAAAGGTTGTTGTCTCCCACATCCACTAAACAACACTGTTCATCTGAAGAGTATCTGGTCCACAGGAGATTGTATGCAAGATACTGCAGCTTCATTTGTGCTCACTTGCGATCCAAACCCTTAAAGAAACCAATTTTCACAACTCAAATTAAGATGAATGAAGTTTGCTGAAATAATGCCATGGTGCAGAAGAAGTAAACAGTTTAGGGAAGAAGAAAATAACTTTTAAGTTGCATGTATTCTGGATGGAGTTAGTTTTGATTCTCTCTGATGCCTTTCATGTAGTGAGGGGATCTAACTGCTGACTGGCCTAAAACACAGTGTCAAGTAGAAAATCTATAATCTATAATCTATAAGTGATTGTTAGCTTCACTTTTACTAAGATGTTGGTTCATGACAAATGTGTAACATAGAATATATTGGTTGTTTGCAATGACAAGATTCTGAAAGTCAGTTTAGGGGTCAGGAAGTGAGGACAGCCAGTAGGAATGAATGGGAATAGAGGAAAGTTGGTACTTTACAGCTCTAAATGGATCACAATGCTGCAAATATCATCTGAAAATTTCAACATACGTTGAATACGATTCCTACACTTTACACAAAAGATTTTTTTCACAGTTTACCTGATTTACCTGGCATGGAAGTGACCTATAATCACAATTTACTCAGTCCTGCAGACCTCCATAACAAGTGGACTGAAACAAACTGGACCAGATGGAGATGGAGGGTAAAAGGTCCATTCCTGCCTGCTGCTGTTTCTCCCTTCTTATTATTATTTATTTTTTACTTTATTGCCTGAATATTTCACTATTTCTAACTTAAGTATTCATTTTCACAATATTAACACTTTGCATAATTGTAAACCGCTCATAAAATGGGCTCTTTGGTAGTGATTCTCTACGTAGAAATCACATCTTGCTCTGTGACGTCATTCATTGGAGCTGATTTGTCAGCAGCACAGAACAAAGTTCGGCCTGTTTATCGTTAACATGTTTTTTGTTTTTAACCTATGTAAGTCTGCTAAAACGTGATCGGTCAAGTCAGTTTAGACTACAAATGTTCTACAAACTAAAACCAGAGCACACCACGATGAAAATCAGGACCCCTGTGTACAGATTCTACACCTCTTTATTAAAATCTCTGAGATATTAGTGTTGGCCATATATTTACAAAGATCTTCAGACTGAATCAACTCCAAAATATTATACATCATTTATCAGTTTGGTTTGCCATAATGAAGTGCCAACCCTGGCAGTTTGCATTTTATGCCAAATTATATCTACAGAAATCACTGGCTAGCAATATCATTACATTATTTTAATCAGGAATCAAATCAAAGCAAAGAAAAGACTCTTCCCAATGCATACCCAGTCTGGCTCTGAGGTCATTAAGAGCACTTTAGTGATCACATATTAAAGGTATGTTCACTTTTGACCTGGCATCATGGTATGAGTGTCAACAAAGCAATATTTTTCAAAATGGTTAAACTCAATTGTCGCATCAACAGAGAAAGTCAGTTTAGCTGGACCCTGTCCATTCTATAAACCCCCACTTCCCCTTTTTCACCTCAAGACGAATATTCATCTATTAAAAAGAAATATCTTAATAAAATGGGAACCTGTGACGTCACCCCCTTCCCCAAACTACAGACAGCACATTTTTATCACTGAACATCCCGTCAGTTTTTACTTTACAATCTAGTGCCCGGCCTTTACTGCAAGTCTATTGTATCTGTTTCCACACAGTTGTCAGTAAGTTTAGTCTATGTTGTGTTGCTGCCTTGACACGCTCTAAAAATAGCACTACTTTAGTTGTTCGTTCTGCAAACACAGGAGGAAGCAGCGAGTGTAATTAGAGCTAGCTAACAAAGAAAGGTATGAAATCATCACGGAAAAATCCACAAAACGCGAGTTTGGTCTTTGGGGCCAGATGCACAAGTTGGGCAGCTCTCTTTGATCTTTCTCCTTGAGACAAGAAACTAAAGAGTGATTCACTCTGACGACAAAGGCACGCTGAATTACATTTTGCTGGTGTTTCGATTCAACAAGTGACCATGTTTAATTGGTGACTCTTGGCCAAATGCGTCTACGGTTTCAAAACAACTCAGGAGTCCTCGCGCATTTCGTTCCTCGCTAAAGTATCAAAATACATTTATTTTTGTGGTATTAAATTTCACCCCAGTAGAATAACTCTTGAGGACTTGCAAAAACACCAACCACGGGTGCATGAGGCGTAGAGTCGTCATTTGTAAAGTTCTTTGTGAACTCTAAACCCCACTAGTGATCCAGCGCGTGGCGTTCACGTACCGACAGCCGAGGAAGACGTTGTTAGCCCACACCATGGACAGTGAGAGCAGAGGGTCCAACTGTTCTGGCTTAAAATCATTAATGTTCCTTAGAATAAACTCTCTCCGGGCCTCCCAGTGTTTCTCACTCTCCCAGTAACCTCGATATGTTTCTACCCGGTCAGCCAAAGCTCTGTTTTGTTGAATAAAATCCTCCACGTCCAGGGCAGACATCTTGCTCGTCTCAGGCTGTAAACAAAAGCAACTTCCGATTTCCAAAGTGGGTTCCGGATGTTTCTTTTTTTGTAGCGTATTGAAACAGCGCCACGCAGCGGCAGCGCTCAGTGCTGCAGAGGTTTGCATCTGGTACGGTTTGGTTAAATTCTGCCCCATTAATCTAAATTAGTTATTTATCATATACACACCTGAAATAGAATACGTGACATGGCTCTTGTTAAAAGTGATCTGTGGCTGAAAGAGAAAAAATCTGTCAACATAATTCCCATTGACATGCTTAAGAAAGTTGCATTAAAACTTCAGGGTTAATCTAGCTTTTTAAACAAATAAAACATGGGCACGCAACAAACTATTACATAAGGAGAAGGGTAATCACATCTAGCCATATTTTTTTTTTTACCTCTTACATGAAATATGACTTGTCAAATGGGAATTTTGAGAGTTTTGTGCAAAAAGCAACACTCTTGGAGCATTTTTATGATCTCACTGACTTCAATGTTGCATGACTTCTCAGCAATAGTTAACTTGGATTGACAATGTTGACTTTAACCAAAATTAAACAAAACACATTTCTCACTGAACCTCCAAAAAACTTTGAAGGATATGAAAATAAAGATGATAATCACTTTTTGGGCTTTTTGGGCCTTTATATGAGGGGGGAGGACAGTGGACATAGTCAGAAATAGGGACGAGAAAGTGGGGAGAGACATGCAGGAAAGGGCCACAGGCTGATTTCAATCCTAGCTCCCCTGCATGTTTTTTTCTAATTGACATTACTTTATAGAAATCTGTTGAACTTTGGCATTAAAGTTTTTTTTTTGTGTGTGTGTGTCAAAAAAGCCACATTACATTAACCATAATTGATTTATAAAATCAATAAAAGGGTAAAATATCCAAGAGGGTGAATACTTTTCATAGGCACTGTAAAAGGAAATAATTTTTTGGCTTTTGTCTAAATGTTGGTCAGATGATTACCCATAGCAGGAAAAAAAACACACTTGTGTCAGCTGTCTGCTGTGAAACCCATCTACTTAAAGGTTCTGTTGAAATAGAAGTAGAGGAAATGTTAGCAAATATATTAAAGTAGAAATAGATGTTTTTTGATCATGCCACTGAGCAACAGTCTAACAGTAGATGAAATAACACAGCTTTATACTTCCCAGTCTCCTGTTTCCAGCTCAAGCTTTCTTTGTTAACTGCTTTGTCAGAAGAGATGATATTTCTATTGCACATTGCAGAGCTCCCATTCACACTCTTATTGTAGGTTTTCCTCTCACATGAGAGACACCTGTATGTCTGCATTTTCCAGGAGCATGTTCAGAAGAGAACACTGGACTTTTAACCTAAAATTGATGTTAAAAACAGCCAATGGATGGCCATTTTGGCTCACAGACATGCACCAACACTAATTCATACAGCCTCCTTTTGTTGTCTGCACACACAGTCGCAGGATTGTCTTCATTGCTGACTCTTTTATTCACTCACAGACACAAAAAAGAACCACAAACGCAAATACACACAGAACAGAGCGAGGGATTTGGGCTTGTTTTGACATGAAGTCATTCATATGCGGAGAGATTCCAGACGAAGAAGAGCCAAAAGACAGACAGACAGCTGGCTATCAGACTAAAAGAGCCATCACTTTTTAGTACATTTGTATTTAAAATAAAGGACAACCAGAGAGGTGTTCCCATAAGCACTTTGAAGAGAGGGCTATAAAAACAAGATCTGTGAATTTTTCTCAGTATTATCTTCATTATGATACTTTAGAAGAGCTGTAGCCAAAGTACAAGCTATGCATGTGGTTACATTACTAACACAAAATGCATTAACTCTGTGCATGTACATTAGATTATGTTAGTAGTCTTAGTAGGGCTTGCAAACAATGCAACTTTTATTTGAATGAAAAGGGTACTTTATGTAATCTGAAATGTAGTCTTAAAGTGGTTTGTGGGAAACAGTGGTGACAGAGCCAAAGAAAACTCGAGCGTGTTGGAACCACAGTCAAACATGCAGGGAAGAAATAATGTCTGTGCAGATCCAGACATGAGGATATTTTTAACCTGATAGGCTCAGGAAGGATTGAGAACAGTTATGTGATCTGATTAAAGGGCTTTCTTTAGTTTTAAAGATAAATTGCATTTGTTCTTTGCATGTAAAGCTCAACAGATAAAAAGTGTTGTGAACTTAGGACATGCCATTCAGATATGAAAGCCAGCGCTGCTCTTCAAACACAGTCAGTTAGAAAAGCCTAAATAAGTCTGCATAAACTCAATAGAAGGCTTAAAACATTCAGTATTGTTCAAGTTATGTCTATCCACACAGCAGAAAAGTGTATAACTACTAACTACTGGTACTTGGAGAGTATTTACAAAATGTGTTAAGGCATATATTTATGAGTCTGTAACAAGTGAGTAGATAAGTGCTTATAGGAATTATTAATGTGTTAAGTAATTCTATGTAAACTTAGCACAAACAGTAATGGCATTTGTGTTTGCTATATTATTTCTTTGTTGTAATAATGCAAGTAATCTTATACCCTTGGAAAGCCTGTTCATTTTCCTTTTAAATGGATTTAAATTTAAGAGTCAATAGCCCCAGCAAAATAAGCTGTTTGACATTGGCAGAGAAGTTTTCATGGGCACAACTCACATACTCAGCTCTGCATGCTGCTTACAAATATGGCACTACTAAAAGGTGCAGTGTGTAATATTTAGCCTATTAGCATTTAACAAAACAAGCTTGGTTAAAATGAAACATAACATTTATAAGTAGATTGATCTAAATTAGTGTTGACATCTGATAACACATTTTTTAAATTTATGTTTTAAATTAACTCGGAATAAGCCTTTTATTCATACAAAGGGAAGGGTCCCCTCCAAGGACGCTCCCATCTTGGATTTTTGCATTTTGCCTGTTTCTATGGCACCATAGAAGGAACCAAATAACAGTTAAGTATTTTTAAACTTAACTGGTTCCCACAGTTATCACCAGAGAAATGAGCATCACACTCCAGAATTGACTGTTAGATGTTGATAGTCCCAATTTTACACACTGCACCTTTAAAAGGAAAATAAACAGGCTTTCCAACGGTTCAAGATTTATTACCAAGAAGCATTGGCACTACAAAGAAATAATCTACCAAACACAAGTTTCTATACATTTTTGTGCTATGCATCAAGTAGAATTTGTGAAAAAAAACAAATGCTTATCCGGAGCCAGGTTGCAGTGGCAACAGGCTGAGCAAGACAACTCAGACATCCCTCTTCCCAGTGACACTTTCAAACTCCCTCTGGGGGATCCCAAGGCATTCCCAGACCAGACAGAATAGATAATTTCTCCAGCGCATGCTGGGTCCTCTTCAAGGTCCCCTCCCAGCCGGACGTGCCCGGTAGACCTCCAAAGGGAGGCACCCAGAAGGCACCCTGATCGGGTGGCCGAATCACTTCGACCAGCTCCTTTCAATGGGAAGGAGCAGCTGATGTATCCCAGTAACCTCTGGGTGTCTGAACTTCTCACCCTATCTCTAAGGCTGACGCCGTCTGAGAAAACTTTTTTGGATGGATGGAAGAAAAATGATACAAAACAGTTAAATTAAGAGGAAAAGCCTTCATAAATCTGTTAAAGTTTCCAACATGTACTGTTGAAGTTCCTGTTAATTTGCATAAAAACAGTCAAATATTGCATGAAATTTACATGAACTAAATCCAAACAAGATTCCAGGGAATTTCTTCAGGGATGTGTTTTCTCATTGATAGTTGCTGCATTGTTCTATTCATCCTCTGACCCTACAATTTCCCTGTTCTCTCCCTACTCTGAACCTGCCAACTCTCCCCGCTGAACTGCCTGGTTTAGTCTTAGCCATTTCACCACTGTACTGTGTTTCAGTACACGTCACTACCAACCAGGCATTGGTAGAGTCGCCATGCTCTAAGGTGACAATCTTAATCATTACAGCAACTTTCTACCTGCCAGTGCTCATAGGTAACCTTGCAAAACAGATGGATTCACCAGTTTACGTGTTTCTTACTGGCAAATCCATCTTGGAAAACTCCCATCCAAACTGTTTGGGCCCTGTTAGAAAGCGACAGGACCAGTCAGGGTCAAGGGGCAGTACTTTCGGGCGCAGCAGAGTCAACACATTTGCATGTCAGGTTAGCTCATAGGTGTATGTCTGTAAAAGCTACACTAAAAGTACAAATACACAAACATCCCAATTGTAGTAATGAGGTTAAAGCCCAATCTGTTACTCAACCCCTCATACCAGCCTTCCTTAAGTCAGCGCTCTTGTTGGCTGACCACAGTAGAAATCAGCTGCATCCATTCATCAGGGGTCATTAATTACCTAGTAGAGGTACTATACAACAACCAACCATCAACAATGAAATTCTTTGACCTCAGCAAACCTTTCTTCATACACCACTCACAGCTCAACACAAAAATTAAGCTCTTGACTCATTTCTGTTAGAGGTCAGGCCTCTTAATTACTCTCTACCCACATATGTTTCTTCTATTTTCTTTCTCCATGAGTCAAATCTAGAAGGACAAGAGAGCACACTAGTAAGCCTTTATAAAAACACACCTCTCACCTCCTTTAGCTCCCTAGAAAAACCACCAGTGGCACTCCTGACTACGTTACATTTTGGGTGGCTTCCAAGTCATACAAGTCGTTGTTTTATTGAGTGAACTAACCCATTAAGTTTATGGCCTCTCTCTCTGCCCCTCTCACTCCGCCTGAAATATACACTGATGCTGAAATAATACACTGCGTTCCAGCCAGCTCTGGCAGACAGCCGTTCTTGATGAGTCACCTAATGTATGCTTACTCAGGAGAAAACTATAATTAGGGAACACACAGACAACAGGTAGTCCTTTCAGCCCAATCCTGAAGGAGTGCCAAAGAGAAAGGATTAACGCACTCTGTGAAGTGTGTGTGGATATCAAGGTTGTGTGGAGAGAGGAATATGAAACAAAGACGGCCGTTTTTGATCATTTCAGGACTGAAGAAGATAATACCTGTGTATAAGGGTGTGACAAAGCAGACCCAGATTTCTATAAAACTCTTCAGAGTCCGAGTTGCTGTTTTATATGTTTTGTATCAGGGATTTTATAGTTGACTAGGGATTCTGGTCTGAAAACAGAGACTGGGCCCTCTCCAGTTGTGATTTGTTGATGATGGTGATGGCATCCTGGCGAAGAGTTACTTTAGTTTGGTGCTGAAAATGATATCCAAGTGTTATTGGGTACTAATGTTCACTTATTACTTATTATTGTCATTACTTATTTGTGCCACTTTTTAACCACTTTTCATTGCTGTTTCCACCCATTTTTTTCTTCTTTTGACCCATTTTTGCCTCTTGTCACCCATTTAAACCACTTTCAACCACTTTTTGCTATTTTCTGACCCCTTTCCCTACATTAGCGGCCCACTTTTGCTTTTTTTTGCCACCATTAACCCAGATATGCCACTTTCAGCCCATTTTGCCTCTTTTGCCACCTTTAACCACTTTTCACCATCCTTCCCCATTTAGACCTTTTTGCCCTTCTTAACCCATTTTGCTACTTTTAACCACTTTTCACCATTTCCTTCCCGTTTTTGACCTACTATGCCTTGCTTAGTTCATTTTTGCCAGTATTATCCCATTTTTGGATGACCACTGAGGTCAGCCCTACCCATGGGTCTGTATGTCCCTGACTGACTGACTGACTCAGTGATGGTACTTTCAGAGCCATACATCAAAGTTGCACTATGGGCGGGGTTTAGTTGTACTGAAATTTGTACTGGCTGCCTCCACTGCTGTAAATACCTCAGATATAGCTTTAGCATTATGTCCATTTTACCAGAACTGGACCATGTTTCTGTATGAAATAAAGAATAAAAACAACCCTATAAGCTTTTCATGTTGGGAAAGATGTTTTTGCTCTTCTGCTGACCAGCTTCAGCATAAGTATGTGATAGTTACAGGGAAAAGGGTTACTTGTGTGAATGCTTGTATACAATGCCTGCTAGTGGAGCAATTAGCTCGGATTAGCCACAGCGGCACTTTTGCCAGAACTGGTCAACATGTCTTTGTTAAAACAAGGGCAGAAGCACTGAAAGCTTTTTGTGACAGAAAATGTTTTCACTCTTCTACCAACCTGCTTTGGCATGAGTATGAGAGAGTTAGGGGGTAAGGGTTAGTTGTTGCGAGTGTTTGAATACGAGGCCTGCTTGTGGAGTGATTAGCTCGGACTTAGCCACAGTGGCAGTTTTGTCTGAACTGGACAAGGTGTTTTTATTAAAAATAAAAGGGTAGGGTAGAGAGCGACACTGAAAGCTTTCGGTGACAGAAAAGATGTTTTCACTCTTCTCCTGGTCTGCTTTGGCATGGGCTTGCGATCATTACCATGGGGTTGTCCAGTATATCTAGGGCCTGCTGTAGCTGTAGGAAAGCAGCAGTTTAATCGGAGCTGGCCTACATTTGTTTTTAAAACCAGAGCAACAATTCACACCGGCGGAGAAAATGTTTTTGCGTGTCCCCCAAGTGGCCTTGGCATCAATTTTCTTCGGTGACAACCTCCGCCATTAACCATCTAAGGCCTGTCAGCACAAGTTTCCCACCTCTTCCCAAATGCTTTCTATAGGAGCGTTGAGAGACATGCTCATTAGGTTAATTGGTGACTCTAAATTGCCCGTAGGTGTGAGTGTGAGCTGTAAACCCACTATTTCCCAAAAGGAGAGGACACCCTAAACTTCCTGTATATGCACCAAATCTCAGAGCAGGACTTTTTGAACAAGGGTAAACTTGACATTGCACTGAATTTATCTCCACATAAAGGAAGCTTCACTAAAGTTTTAGGCCTGGGACCAAAGTGATAAATGTAGGGTGCCACCCTGGGACCCAGACTAATTAAAACCAGTGCTCCTGACATGTCGGGATGCTGGAGCAGCAGGGCCTGGGAGCTATTTCAGGTCCTGAATCCTGACCCATTGTTTAAAAAAATCAGGATATAAACCCGTCTACTGGCCTAATTTCAGTTGACATGGATATTTGGGCCATGATACACTGTGTTCATCTCTCCAGTCAGTTGTATCAGTTCCATGTTCCAAAACACACCATGAATAGTGTCATTCCTGAGTTCACATATTGCTCTTATTTTCTGCAATGTGTGGTTATTGAAGTCAAATGCTTCTTGTGTCATGGAAAAATGTTGTAATGTTGGCTGATGCTGTTTGTGTGTGTGTGGGAGGGTAAGCCAGATCATGACTGATATAACCAACAACTTAAACTGGCATAGTCTGTTCAAGATTGTTGGTCCAGTGGTTAAGACAACAAGAAGTAGAAAATGCTTAAAATACAAACTTACTTGACTGTAGGACTTAATCATTAATTATTTTGTCAGAAAAAATACCAGGCCTTTAGTACCAAGGGGATAAACTGAATTTAGTGTGAAGGGAATCAGATTGTTGTTTGTCCTTCCTGTGCTTTTGGTCACAGTTGTGCTGCTGCCACCGTCTGTAAATCCAATAAAAAGGAGCAGACACGCTTTGACGAGTCATGTGTTTCTTTAATGGTATTTTCACATTTTACATGCTACGTGTCACAGTACACACAGTGAACCATGGCAGAGCTTCCCATGTAAAATCTATGCAGTACATTTCTTGTTAACTCCAGCATAAACTTCATGCTTTTGGTGATGTTTCTAAGTCTTATCCCCTGCTTGTTCAGGATTATGAGAAAATGTATTTCACATTTTGAAAATTGGTGGTGCAAGACTGTGGTGTTGACCTACCTGTAGAAAGAAAGCAAGAAAGAAAGAAAGAAAGAAAAATGTTTTAAAGTCATAAATTAAAAACAAGTAAAGCTACCTGTTATGTACAATAATATCTCTGTAATAATTGTCTTTGATTATAAGCTGCCTTACTTTAAATGTTATATCTGGTAAAGCATTAGATATCAGAAAATGTTCATACAATATGAATATGTAGATACAACACGATTATTCCAGCAGAACTGTCATTTTGCTGTGACAGTTTATTCGTATCATGGTGAAATATGGTTTAGCGTTTAGCCAGAACAGATCCAACTAGATGTGAAACTTGCAATCTAATGACAAGTCGGACAATGACTAGTGTATGTGGAGATGGGGCACTGGGCATCACACCATCTGGAAACCACAGAAAAACAAAGATATCAATTTTAACTGTGAGTTTTTTGTTACATTGGACCCTTATACAGCACCCAGGAAACTATTTGAATGAGCACAATGAGAAAAGTTCCAGCAAGAACTTAGTATCAGTGGCCTTTACTTACTGGATTATCTGAATCCTCCTCCTTACACCCCTGCCAGGACAGTGTTATACATTTATGATGTGTTTTGGAAAATAATACTGCAGTTTGGGAAGTGAAGAGCATTTACTTACATTAGTAGGTTATGTTACTGAACATTATTATGAGGATTACTATCAGCTGTCACCTCAGTCTTCTGGCAATGTAATATTACTTAAAAGAAACTTTAATTCTGCTCAGGTTACACATATTTGATGTTAGAATGTAGGAGAATCTCTTTGCTATGGTGTACAGGAATAGGAAGCTGATCTTGCCCTCCAGGGGAAGGAGAGCTTTAGCAAATGTAGCTAAAGCTAATAAAGCTATGTATTTGTACCTAGGTAGCGTATATAGCTGCTTTTTAAGGTTAGATTTAGCTCTATTATCTTTGTAAGGTTAGACATAGCTCTGTTATCGATAGCTACGTTAGCTTTAGCAACGTGACCTTTGCAACCCATATAAGATAGATACATAACATTTGTAGCTTATGTAGCTGCTTTGTGAGCTTAGCTTGAGCTCCAAAATCTACATATCTATTCAAGCTATGCTGGCTGCGTTAAAATGTTTTATGTAGGATGATTTTTTTTTTTCCTGTAAGCAGATCTTTTACTTGGCTTCATTAAATGTTTTGTAATCAGGTTATGCAGGCCAGGTTTTTGAAAGTGATAAAAAAAAGTCTTTATTTTAGACTTGTTGTATGACAGGCCACTGTGTTATGAACCACCAGGCTTGATTTCAGTGAAAAACATCTCTTAGGTGATAAAATCAGGCTTCAAAATCATGAAAAATTAGGCAGTAATATCTGATCTAGGGCCACACCCATAGGAGAAATATAATCCTCTCAAATGAAAGAACATGCTTCTGCTCAGATTGCAGCTGCCTGGTTCTGTGCTAGAGCAGAGAGACCGAAGTTGGGGATATTTATTGTTTTCTGGTATAAACCTCTCTGTTATGGTGATTTTAATGACCTGTAGTCCACTGTGGCTAATACATTTGGTAAATTTACCTCACAAAACACAGCATGTAACTGAATGTTAACTTTAAATGAAGGCCATGATATCGGCTAACAACAGACAACATTGTAGCATTAGGGGGCGGGGCAATTCCCCATCAAGACTGGTGATGTCATCAGTTCAGATATTTTCCCTGTTCACAAAAAAAAAAAAAAAAAAAAAGCCAGGAAAGAGGAACAACTTTCTAAAAGTCAGTGTTTTCACATGTTTACAACAACCTTATTCCAACATATCTAGTATGTTAAGATGTAGATTTTAAATGTCACTTTATAGATTTTAAAAAGTTCCAGCCAGTATTTCTGTTCAGAGAATGAAGTCATCTCAGAAGAACGGTTCGTGAAAGTAGCCGTCAAAAATGAATGGCCTGGAGCCTGACTGTCATGGCTCCAAATAACATCACCAGGGTAATATGTCAGTGCCTTTCTTGGAGATATTCTGGCTTCACTTTTGTACAATGGAATGAGATGGAAACATGTTGTCCATTTTAATAAGGGGAAAAGTCAAAATTCAGATTTTCCCTTTACACTAGTTGACTAGTACGACAATGTGAACTTGTGTATAAACACTAGAATTCTGTTTGCGCAGCAGAAATTCAACCATAATGATTTAGTAATGTGCCACATGAAGCACCTTCAGCACAGTATTATAACAATCAGATATGCTCTGCAGCTGTGAACCCCACCCATCTGGTGCACCCAGCAGATTAAATAAACCACAACCACTATTTGACCCAGATCTGCTTCCTAAAAACACAAAGCTTGTGTCTCATCAGAGACAGCAAATTGCATTAGTTTACATTAGAACGGACCGTGGAGAGGGTCACGGGCTGTTTCCTCCAGGGACACTGTTACCTACCTACCTGCCTGTGCTAATGTGGAGGAGACGCAGGGGAGGACGAACTGTGAGATGCTGCTGTTGCATTTGAATGTGTGCCAGAGAAATCCCTCCTCTGTGTCCTTCACCGCCTCATTTCACTTTGTGCAAAAGAGCATCACACCCTCTTTTCCTTCCCCAGCCCCCCCCCCATTTTTTTTTTTTTTTTTTACTTTCTGAGTGACACCTGATACAGCTGATATGAGCAGTTGTGCACCTGACAGCCTTGCCTATGCGTGACAGGGCTTTGTGTGGGTGTGTGCATGCAGGTCTGTGTGCATGATACAAGCAGGATCGTCCCATTTGTTCATCCAAATGACCTTAATTTTGGCATGCCTCCTGGCTCTGCATCTATGTGTATTGAACAGGCATTTTTAAATCCAAAAAGGGTTGAATTTGCTGTTGAGACGATGCTGAAAGCTAAAATCTGCTATCTTTAAGAGACAGAGTAGTATCATTGGGAAATAAAAATGTATTTAAGTGAGAATGTTGAAAGAAAGAGAAAGAAAATGTCTCCCAGCTTGATAACAGGCAGAGGACAGTGATTTAGAGACAGTAGATGGGAGTAGATTACACATTGATCAAACACCCTCCTCCCCTTTAAATATAGATTTTAGAGAAAATGTGAAGGAAGGTAATTTACTTGCCAACCATTCCCTTTGGATCACTGCAAGCAAATCAATCACTGGTGGAGAGATATTATCACTTACAGTAAAGTGCAACTACAGGCGTTTACTTTGAGCTGATGCTGAGGCTGCCAATTATTCTGACAGCAGTCCTTGGTGATGCAGAGAATTAATCAGTGCCTTAAAAATACATATAGAGTTCAGACTGAAAATGAACATGTGGAATAAACAGTAAGGTTGTTAATGAGTTTGATGTAAGTTCAGTTACATTCCAATTAAGTAAAAAGTTCGGCAGTTTACATTTTTTGCATCATTAGAGGTGTCCTGACACCTTTTTCTTTCCTGATACTCAACTAGAACTGGCAGCTGATATCCTACAACACTTCCACTTTCACATAATGACAGAAATGCCTACACTAGATGCCTTTTCCCCAAACTGGATGCCCTCTTATTCTGCTGTGATATGAACATCATGTGTGACTGATAAATAAAATGAAGACAAACATTTATTTTACATTGAATTAAACTGAGAGTCCCTGGTTCTTGGACTCTACTGGGTGACTGAAGGGCGTGCCGAGTGGCAGCAAGCTCCATCCCCCAGTGGAATCCGGTGGTGGAGGTGTTGGCTGATGATGTCATCTGAGATGAATGCTGATCAAACACAAAGAGCCAGGACTGACCACAAGATGGACAAAGATGTTGTCCGAGGATGGTGGGATGAAGAGGCTGGCCACACTGTAGACCAGAGGATGACTAATGATGACATCATGTTGAGTTGGCTGTGATGGGGAGGTGGAGGGTCACATGCAACAACAACAGGAATGAACAAGTGGAGGAGAGGCTATATTCTAATAAAGACAGCAACAATATGATAGGGCAATATTGAGGGAGTGGAGTAGTGATATTGGATGAGACCAAGTAATCTGAACAGCTGATGGTTATACACGTGCCTATAGTTGAAGCTTTTCAGTCTGTTTATGATATTACATGATATGATATGATATGCTATAATATGATTGATATGATGTAATATATTACATGATATGATATGTATTATATGAAATCATGTATGATAGAATATGATTTTTTTTATGATAGGCCATTTGATATGATATGCTATGAAAAGCTTTGACACGACACAATACATATTATTTGATAGGATACCAGACATTATGATATTTTACAATAGGACAGGATAGGATACAATACAAGCGGATACAATATGATATATGTTGAAATGATACAAAACAATATGACACAGTACAATACATTTTGCAATACAACAAGATACAACATGACACAATACAATACATTACAGATATTAAGATAGATTATAAAACATTACCAAAAGATACCTTATTATATGATACAATACATTACAAAACGAAACAATAAAAATATGATTCCATCCAATACAATAAAATTCAATAAGAGATGCTGTGATAAAGTATGAGCTGATATTTGATATGATTTGATATGACATGACATGATGCAAGACTGCACAATAGGACATTCTACGATACATTACAATACAATACAATATATTACAATACAATTACATTATGATATGATACAACACAACATGGTACAATACATTTCAAGATATTAAGATATAAAGGTACATTGTGATGCATTATGATACGTTACAATATGATACAATCCAGTACAGTACAACACAATATAATACAATATAACACAAGATGATATTATAATTTGTGATGCAATATGATACAATACTTTATAATACAATACAATAAGGCATGAATCAAACAATACATTTCAATATATAATGATACATTAAGATGTTACAATACAACAAGATACAACATGACAATAGGATTAATTCCCAGACATTAGGATACATTATGACACATTATTATGACAGCATATGCTACAAATGAAACAATAAGATATGAAAAGGTGCAATATCATACAATATAAGATGAAATGATAAGGTATGACCGGATTAGTTTGATTTTTGTTATGATTTGATATGACATGACATGATACAATATGGCGCAATTCAATACATTACAATACAATAAGATATATTACGACACGGTTCAATATGATACGTGACTCAACACCATACAACCCCACATGATACAACACGCTAAGAGATATTTAGATGTATTAAAAAAAATTACGATGCTTTATGATAATTAAGATACTATACAAGTTATAACAGTACAATTTCATTTAAAATTATACAATAAGGTATGAAACAATCCAGTACAATATATTATGATACAATACAATATAGTTTGAAATGATATGACCAGATATGACACAATACAATACATTTTGATTTGATACAATATGGTATGATATATGATGATACTTTATGATGATACAAAAACCTATGATAGATTTCAATATAATACAACACAACATGATAAGATATGATACAGCATGATACTGTAAGAAATGATACAGAATGATATGAAACACTATAATCAATTTCAATACAATACATTACAATACAACACTATACATGGCGATACGATATGGTAAGGCATGATGATACAATGTGATAAAACATAATTTGTCATGACACGATACAACATTATAAGACATTAAGATACATTGTGATACATAAGTAAATATCAAATACCATATCAAATCATAATAAGGTATGAATTGATATGATACATTTAATATGATATAATATGACATGACATGATACCATATGGCACTCTGTGACACCATATGATACATTTCAGTACAATAAGATACGTTAAGATTCATTAAGTTACAATATAATAATAACATGAACATAATATGTTATGATATAAAATGACATGATATAATGAAATAGCATAAGATAAGTGCAGATAGGATATGATATGTGATATGATACTTCAAATAAAATAATGTGATATGATACAAGATATTTGTCATAATATGAAATTGACATGATTTGACTTGACATGATTTGACACATTATGATATGATAAGCTATGATACAATATGATAAGTGACACACCATTACACAACATGATAAAATATAAGACACATTGTAATACGGCAAAGAAAGCTACATGACACAACACAATGTGATATGATACAGCACAATACAAAACACTTTTCACCTTTGAGGAATTGTTGGAGAAAGAGATTGATGCTTCATTGTCATTGTCATAAAAAAAAACAAAACTTGGTTTCAAGTGATGCATACATTTAGCTTACCTAATCTTGTTCAGTACACCCAATGATCTGTGTTCTCATTTGTTTACCCGCCCTGTACAACTGTTTTTCTCATTTTAAAATAGAGCTGTCATTGATGATAACTGACAGCTTTCTTTCCAGTTAAAACCCTGCAAAGCCGATTGATTGGCCAGATTCCATGTCTGTCATCATGAGTATCAATCTTGAAGAGCTTTAAGTGGACTCTTGCTGCCAGTCAGAGAATGACCACGCCAGTCAGTGTCATTTCAGGAGAACGAGGTGGTAGCGTGATTTAGCTGTACTGCTATCCTGTAAACAAGAGATTAGGTAGGCAGCTGTAGTTTTATTAGAACGGGACTACATTTAGTGCAAGATACACGGCAAAGTGACAAAGGTAATGAAATTAGATTATCATGTTAAAGTTGCATTTTTTCCTTTGATTTAACTCAAAAATTTAACATTTTATAAATGATAGATTTATTACAATAGACTTTTTTGTTTTAATCTTGATGATTGCAAAGGTTTAGTCAGGTTTTTGTTTTCTAAAAGGCTTTATTTGAATTTTTTGTGATATTTTCATTTTTTAAAATAGTGTATTTTTGTCAGGTGAAAAAGAAGTCTTGAAATGTTTAACACTGTATGACATGCATTTAGAATTTAACAAGTTTAACTTCTAAATTTTTTATGATGAAAAAAACGTTTTTTTAGTTTCTATTTATTTGTTTATTTATTTAGGCTATTTATTTTTAGATGCACCTGTATAGTCCTGTAGTTCCATATTTCTACATCACCCATATCTATCTAAGATTTTATAAATAACTTAAATATGTTTTTAAAGGAAATTACATACATATTAATTTAAGGAAAAATGCTTCTTTGATGACTTATATATTTTCTTTTTTTTTTCCTTTTTTTTTTTTTTTTGCATTTTACACCAGAGTCTACAGAAAGAAATTATTTTCGGCTATAATTTTTGAATGAAAATAAAAAAAGGTCATAAAATGGGAGTCAAAGTCTTTATATAACGTTATTGTTTCCATGGTCAACACTCACCCTCCCAGTGTAAGTTTGAACCACAGACAGTCAAATTTGTCAAGTGAAGTTCAATCCCCGTCCTCTCCTCTCCGAGGCGCAGTCATCATGCATTTCTCAGAGTAGGAAGTGCAGCTTGCGGTAACAGTGAATTGAAAGTACGCCATAAATATGGCGCCAAAAGAGTTTTCAAGCTGATGATAAGACCTGATTTTTTGCTCCGTGTTGTCTATTTTTCCTGAAGGTGTAGGGGGACAGAGGCTGCAGGAGAAGAGCCGCCTGTGCATTAGTGCAGAGCGGTTTCTAAGTACAGTAGCTACACGCCGGGCTGGAGGAGTGGAGGCACGGCAGCAAGTGAAGACGAGGAGAGCTGGATGTTTTATTTTTGAAGGAGGGACATTGCGAAACTGGCTTGCAATCTTTTCTGACTCATCGTTTGGATATAAAGCATCCTTTTTTCCCCTCTTAATTTTCTTACCCCTCCTCCTCCTCTTGCTTCTCCGTGCCCCCTTCTCGTACTGCTGGCACTGGCGAGGAGAGCACAGGCGGATTTTTGACACCACGTTTGGGCTGCTTTTGCAAAATGCGACATGCTTTCCTGTGAGCGGTGTGTTGTGCGCACCTCGCAGCCTGCTAAACCGTGAACAGCAGCGGGACCAGCGGCGGCAGCACTGTGTTTGTTTTTGTTGACTTATAACGGCTGCAACTCCGCTTGGCTGGCACTTTTTTGGGATTTTATTCGGGATTTTGGACTCCGGGTTTTTTTTTTTTTGCAGGGCTGTCAACTCGCAGCGTGAGGGAAAGGAAAGGGAGGGAGGGGAAGGGACCGTCCTGTCACCCAACGTGGATTCAGAGCCGGGGCTGTTTAGCAGCACAGCTAGGCACCGAGTGGGCACAGTGAACTAGTGCAAAACCGTGCACTGTAAAACTACATGTGCCTGGCTCCCAATGATCTCCTAATCTCTGGGAATCGCGCGCCGTCCAGGATTGAGGACGTATCTGCACCCGAAGCTGACTGCAAGCAAGGTAAAATTAAAAATACCGTTAGGTATTCAGATAAAACGATACTGTGTAAAAGTGGGAGTGTTGTAGGAACACTGAAGTCTACTTTGCCGCTTCTGCTGCAGCTGCAAGTGCTATCAGTGCTAGGCTAGCAGCAGCAGCGGCTCTGTACGCACTTTTGCAGCGGGCTTGTCAGTCACAGTCAGCGGCTTGCTGAGCGGTGCATGTGGGTCAAGGAAGGAAGGTAGGAGTGTGAGGTTGTGTATTTAACGTGTCGCAGCGAGGGAGAGACAAACAACCCGTTTGCAACCAGAGCATGTGCACGCATGCTTACATGAAATTAACCGGTTAAACTTGGCCATGTTGCTGCAAATCGTAACGTGAACGCGCCCCCAGTGGGAATCAAAGTGCGCGAGCGGGTACTTGGAGAGTCTCCAAGTGGGGTTATTTTTGCGTGTAATTGCAACAAATAGGGCCATTTTCAGTGGCGTAGCGAGGAATGCAAGTAGTGGCTTGCAGCTGTATGTTAAGGCACACTCTTGTGTTGTATTACATTTGGCCCATCGGTGGTGATGAGAGCAGCAGGTCTGCGTGCAGGATGGTGCCACCAAATGCTCACGAGCTCTGGAGGAGATGCAGGGTTCTTCACTGCTCGATTAATGAGGGGGAAAAAGGGAACGGTGAGGGGAGCAGCTCGCTCTGGATTTTTAGGAAGGCAGAGCACGCAACCACACATCAACGAATTAGAGCAACTCCTCTTCTGCCTCCTTCACCCTCTCCTCCTCCTCCTCCTCCTCCTGGCTGTGGAGGAAAGAGAGGAGGGGGGAGTGGCTGTTGTTTACCTCTTCAAAGTCAGAGCTCTGTGTTGCATGCATCCCTACCTGGAAACAACAACAATACAAGAGGAAGTTGTGGCCGCAGTAGCTTGGAGTCAGATGAGAGCAGGATTAATGGGGTGGAAGTGGGGCATTTGTCCCTGGTGTGATTTTCAGTGTGCATGTTGTTGCCACCTACTCTTTGTAATTGCCTGGAGATGCTCGAAAGAACATTATCCCTGCCCTATTAATGCTGAAAGGAGCAGTTTGTTCAGATTTATTTTTATTTTTTATGATGGCACATGTGAAACTGAACTGGCTCCAGCCTTGAATCAATTAAGCTGGGATTGTCTGGGGACTTGTTAAATGTTCCCAGTTGTGACAGCGTCTCCCCTCTCCCTCATCCACCCCCTCCCCTTTCCTCTCCGTCTCCTCCAGCCTTCACACACACACACATCAGTAGCATCCTTTTTTCACACACACCTACAACTCTGCATGCCTCTTGCAAACTCTAAACACAGATTCAAGAACAGATGCACATACCAAACTCCTTGGACAAACTGGAACATGCACATGCACACAAATGTAGACACACAAACACAAGCTTCCTCCTCCTGGAGATGAGTCATGGTGTGTGGGGGCATAACAACTCTCTCTTCATCCCTCTATCCCCTTCTCTGTTTTTCACGTCTTTCCTGATGCAGTGCAATCTTGTTCTCACTCGTTTTCTCTCCTTCCCTCCCCTCCCTTGAGTCTTGCCTCCCTTGCCTAGAGACAGTGGTTGTTTACAAGGCGAGTGAGCAAGGATGAGAGCTGTATCTTTTTGCATATCATGGACCACATCTTTACAGCCAATCAGCAAATGTCTTCCTCTTCCTCCTATTTTCTCCAACTTTCTCTCCATCCCTCCATTTTCCCCTTTCATCATCCCTCCATCAAGTTTCTCTCTCATTATCTGACTCAGGAGCACAGCCAGGAGGAATGTGCGTGTGACTGTGCATTATGTCATGTGAAACCCAATCCACAGACCTTTTAAGCCTCACATGTGTACATACGCACACGTGTGTATAGGCGGGGGGGTGTATCCTAGTGTGGTGTCTGAGTGTATTTGTGTCGGCTGCGTTAAGCGCTAAGCTGTGATTGGCTGGAAAAGGGGGTAAGGACCCCACGTGACGCGTTGTATCGCATTAGCAGCAACGTAGTGAAGAGGAGGAGGAGGGGGAGGAGTGTTGTTCATGAATGGAGCGCTGACGTCACACACTTACTGTACTCTCCATCCCATACTGTCATGCACACTAACACACATACACAAATATGTACTCCTCCCACCCCACCTTCATTTCGCACATATATGTTTCATTTACATACATTGCTAAAGATGACTGCAAGGCAAAAGTGTGTGAGTGGGGGTTTGATTGAGAAAAATGTGTCAGATAAGAAGGACAGAGCCAACTGAGCTGTAGGATTTATGTATGAGTGTAGCTGCCTGAAGGCGGGTTGACTAGCTGTCATGTCATCAGCTCTCTGCTGCTCTCTGCTCTGCTTACTAACTAACTAACCAGCATGTTGCCCATGATACTCTTGTGGGTAACATGCTCAACCTGGTAAATCTTTTTATTTCTAAAATCTGATTCAGTTCATACTGTGTACTTTTTTAAGGCAGACGAAGCAAGAAAATATAATTTATTTATTGAGAAAAAAAATGAACTTAAATCTTTGACCAAGCAGTCACATTTTATTTAAACAATACATGGAGTATGACAAAAAATAAGCCTCATTGACTTTCTAAGGGACTTTTTCCTTTAAAGGTTTAAATGTGCACCTGCAACTAAAGATAATTTATTAATAAATCATTCAACAATTTTCATTTCTCAGCCTGGTCAATCCAGCTATTAGCGTGGATTACTTGTATTGAAAGTAAGGATGTTCCTAAGCGTCTATTTTCCTATTTGGCTAAATGCTCATTTTACATTTAGTTTAACTATTTAATCTAAAGAGGAGAAAATTCCTTGCAGTCAAATTCCTCACAGGGTCATTGTGTTAGCAAGTGTGACATTAGCCTGTTATACTATCTACAGCATGGCTAAGATCACAAGCTATCGGCACCAGAATTCGTTTCTCATTGCAGATTAATATCGTGCTTTGATATGTGGCCTCTTTTCATTTCAGGTGGAAGTTACACGTGAGTTGAACCCTCGACAGCCGACACACCACTTTATTTCAATTTATTACTTAAAAAAACACATACCGTGCTGTTCTTACTACAGGCTAACTGCTAAGCCACTGCTGAGTTTCTCATGTGTACATCCGTGACGTAACAGACAGGAAGGCAGCGACCATTAACTGACTAACTGATGCTACAGCAGCCTCGTGCAAGTCAAAATTGTTTAGCCCTAGTGGCAGGAGGTTCATTACAGGTTAAAAGAGCATTATAGACCAGGATTTCAGGCCTGTGTTTATTAAAAATGATAGGTAATTAGTTTAACCAACTTGTTAATCCTAATTTGATAATTGAATTGAACTGTTTTGGCGATTAACTGCACTCATCCTTAATTGAAATTGAAGTTCCTGGCAGGGTTGGTCAATTTATTTGAAATTAGATAAAATTGCAATATGGTGTCCTGCAAATTTCAAATCGCAGAAGGTGCAGTATTTCTTTAACCTGAAAATTGTGTCAAAATACCAGCTTAAAACCTTTTTTGCTGCAGAGATGTTATGCATTACATATCATGCAATTAGGGGTGGGCAATATATCCAGTATACTCAATGTATCACGGCTTTTGCCACACACAATGTATGAAATGGCTATATTGCAGACATCGAGTAATTATGTGGAAGTTTTGAGCTGTCAGCGTGAATTTCTCACTGGAGTTTCACTTCTCCCATTGTCCCTGAAAGCATCTCTCACAGCAGAGAGCTCTCTCCCCCATCCATCCAGAAAACCCTCCTTCACACATGCGCATTTTTGTATCAGCGGAGCAGAGAGGAGGTAAACACTGTGGGTAAACAGCAGCGTAGCGAGTTAGCAGCTAGTTATCTGCGTTTAGAGACGGACAACGAGAAACAGCGCTGGGTCTGTCATCTGCCAGGGGTTCAGCTTTAAAAAGGAAGAGGTTGAACTCACGCAGTAATCGTTCAAATACGCTGCAAGATGACTCAGAGATAACGGCGGCAGTAACACAACACGCTGCTAAAGACATGACCCCAGTGCTGTTGAAAAGCCAGAATTTAAAAATTTCACAAAGACACCTAACCCAGGATATGTGATTTGCCTGGCACGAGCATTGTGCTAAAAACTCCCTGCCAGAGTCGAACATGTCAGAGAGAAGACGGCCCAGCAATGGACCAATGTGATCCACTTCTCCATGACAACGGAGGCTTATCTCAGTCTAACAGCTCAAAACACTGACAACGCAGAGTTGAAAAGTTCCTGCCTTCAAACGAGCTTTTTTACCACCATGATCACACAGGAGAGTTTTTTTGAATAAGCTCTAAAGATGCTTGCATGGTATGAACTTGTCAGAAACTGGTCCAGTGGTTCATCAGCACAGATAACGGACTAATATAATCACAGCTGTGAGCCTGGATGGTGGATGAGACTGCAGGGTTTTAGCCATCGGCTGCATGAAGGATTGGTGAGTTTTGTGTAGGTTTGCTTTACCCTTAATTAGGAAAATAATCATTTTATAATCAACAATAGTAAACCTAACACAGAAATGTTCCATACACTATAAAAGACCGACTATTTCACGATTTATGTATGTTTGATTTATTAGTAAGAGTTTCAATGAAGTCATTTTCAAAATGAAACGGTGTGTTAAATTGGACTTTGTACTGATTTTTGCCCTTTCTGTATACAATTTTATTAAAAATCCAATAGAAAAGTTTATCTTAATCACCAAACTGGTGTCATTTGAGGCTGAATTAAACATTACACAGCTACTTAGAGGACATTTCAAAGTATCGCAATATATATATCGTGTATCGGGATATAGCAAAAATATATCAGGATATCAATTTTAAGCCATATCGGCCAGCTTTACATGCAGTCATTCAAGTGACTTTTTTAAGAATACAAAAAAATCCTACTTTATATTTTTTCTTATTAGATATGAGAATGACATAAAAATGATCATTCCCTTTAATACATTTCATATCCAATTTGCAATACGAGTCAAAATCATCACAATTTGATATTTTTTCAAAATTGCTCAGCCCTTTATAATCTAATATTGTGTTGGTTGTAGTATAGAATGATTAATGACGAAGATGAGGAACTTAAGGAACAATCACATATCAAATCACAATTGCAATATTGGGGAAAACATGGCAATTACATTACTTTCTCAAATTGTCCATCCCTAGTTCCCAGACATCCCCACTCGGCTAAATTGTAATCAGCTAATTACATTTAAATGACCATTCTAAAGAGGAGATACTACTTAGAAAACAGTCAATTCCTTACAGGGTTGTGTTAGGAGGTACGCTGTACAGATGGTAAACATTAGCAGCTAGTTCTGTCACCTTTTGTTTCTCATTGAAGGTTAATATTGTGCTTTGATATGTGGCCTCTTTACACTTCGGTTGAGTAGTTATACGGGAGTTCAACCCTTAACAGCATTCATACCACTTTATTTCCATTTACTACTTAAAAAAAGGTCATACTGTGCTGTTCCTACACACTAACTGCCAAGCTTCTCACATTTATGTCCAGTTAAGTGCTGGGGGGAAAACTCAGACAGGAAGGCAGCGGTTATTAACTGAAGCTACAGCAGCCTCTAGTGGTGGGAGGTTCAGTAAAGTTTAAAAGAGCATTATTCACTGGGATTTCAAGTCTGTGTTTATAAAAAACTATAAATAGTTTAACTGACTTGTCAATCTCGCATCAGCTAATTTGATAAATGAATTTAACCATGTAACCGCTCACATCCTCCGTATAGCAGCAGTTTTGCCAAAACTGGACCACGTTTCTCTATTTAATGAAGATTGAAAGCTTATCATGATGGAAAAGATGTTACACTCTTCTGTCAACCTGCTTCGGCATGGGTTTGTGATAATCATGGTGGGAATGGGTTAGCTGGTAGTGTGAGTGTGTGTAAAGGCCGCTATTGGAGTGATTAGCTTGGACGTAGCCACAGCGGCAGTTTTATTAAAAACTGACAGTTTTTCTTTCTTGGCAGAGGAGATGATGACGTTTCCGAACTGGTCTTGGCATTAGTTTTATTCACAGAGAAACTCCGCCATTAACAGTGTATGGCAGCGGTAGCCTGTCAGCTCAAGAGTAGCGCATGCACAGAATGTCATTTTGTCTTGTCGCTCTGCTTGGCCTGTCATGAATGTGACAGAACATTCCTCCAAATCACCTTCTGAGAAATTCTGGAAAAGACCTGCCCTACTGAAACGCTTTTTATGGGAGCTTTGCTGGATTAATGTGAAATATATTCAAGCAATGAATATATGGAGCAGTCTTTCTGGTGTGTCAGGTTAATGCTTTGTCGGTAGTGCTGTGGATACCTTGTTCGGGGAAGTAGGCATAGCTACTCCTCTCCCTTGTCCGGCATTACAACAGGCATCCCAGATAGTTGCGGTCAGCCATATACTAGGCTTTAACTTAGTCTTGTTCAGGTAATGAACAGAAGCTTGAAGCAATAGCACCCTCTTCTGGTTAAAAGTGAAGTAAAGGTGGGCACAACTGGCTCAGTTGGTAGAGCACCATGCTTAGGCTATAGTCCTCCACCCACTGGTTGTGGCATCGGTCCAATTGCGTGTTTGGTGTATGTCCCACGCTCCCTATATTTCCTGTCTCTCTTTGGCTGCGCTTTTATAATAAGCCCCCCAACCCCACCCCTCCCAAAACAATCCTTAACAAATAAAGTATTACAATTTAAATGTTTGTTACATCCTCCAAACATGTATTGATTCTAAACATAAAAACTCGATATACTAACGTATATCAGATTTTTCTGGGATATTTTGGTTGTGAAGACTTTGGACAAATATTGTCTGTTAATCGTCACCAAACAGATTTACGTCTCCTTCTCTTGTTTCTTAAGTGTGTGTTCATGTTATGTGGTGAGTCTGTGGCATTGTTCTGGTTTCCTAATGTGCATGTCTGACAAGTTTTGCAACATGAAACCAGCCATGTGGTGGATTAGACGCTGCAGGCATGTTTGTATGCATTAGCCTGTGTGCCTTTTGTCAGTGTTTGTTCTCAGTAGATGACCCCGCTGTGGCCTAGCCTCATTAGTAGCTTCTTGAGCCTGTGTGTGCGTGATCGCTAACCTGCTGTTCAGTGGGCAGGAGGTGACGTCAGACTTCAAGGGGAGAGGGAGTGTTTGAGTTCTGACATTTTTGTCCCCTGTGCCGCTGTGACTCTGCCTTGTTAGTGAAGGATAATTGCAGAGTCTGCACACCTGCACACATCACTGTGAGGCAGGAAGTGGTGCACATATTTCTCGGAAAGGTTTTTGCTGGAGTAATTGGAATGTGCCTCATAAGTCTTGGTCCTGCTAAACGTGTCCCTCGCTGACTGAATAAGAGCAGCGAACGTTCTGGTGCAGCAGATGGTTTCTCACATAAAATTAATGATCCAGTTTTTGTTCATAGTTCACTGTGAGGCTTATGTTGTTACCACAGAATTGACAGTGATATGATTGGTTCATATCTCTCTGAGCTTATGCTTCAGTTCCCTTATGTTTATTTCATTTGCATTTATTTCCTCTTAGTTATAAACAACTTTAACCGCAACAGTCTCTCTGTCAGTTTGCTGTTTATATTTTTAAATGTTGGGGTTCTAATGATATTAATGCACTTGTAGAGTGTTTTTTTTTCTTATGCCTCATATTTGGCTATGTTCTTCTCCACAAAATTCAACATATGAACCATTTAAACATTAAAGCATTCAGCTCAATTAGGACACCACTGAACTGACTTTTCATATTTTTAGTACATTTCAGTATTCGATGTTTTTTTTTTTACAAAATTCTTCACTGAAAAACTTCATACTCATTCACACATTGTGACAGAAATTCCTTTCAGCTATTTAAAACTCAAACGTAAGGGCTTTGTTCAGGTTTATGCAAACAGATATGTGGCTCATGTGAACTTCTTTATATCATTTGTACTTTTTGGATGTGACTTTTCAAAGCTGATTCTGATTTTTTTTTCAGCACTTCACTTTATGTCACTTCCTATTGCACAGAATCTTTAGACTCACTGTAAATTATATCATTATGAGATTGTGGAGACTCATGAAAATAACCTGGATACTTTCTTGAAGCAATTGCTGCTAAAATCACATATTTCCCTCCACAGTCATGATGGCATACAACACCCTCTCAAGACAAAGCATTTGGATAGATTTATATCTGATTTGGGCATTCACGTACCAAGTGGTATTCATTAATGCTTTGTGTGGACCTCAGTGCATACTAAAACAGCTTGATCTCGTAGAAACAAAAATCATGACTTTATTCATGTCCGTCCAGCCTCGATTGCAGCAATGGGGATTGCATGTCTTTCTAGAAATCTGCACTTTTCAGCTTAGCTCAATAATAAGAGTAGCTCATGAGGCTCCCAAATGGCTCTTCATTTGGTCTGATTTTTGTCTTTTCTATCTTCTCACAAATAAAATCTGTCTTTAAAATCTTGTCTGCAAATAAACATCTAGACTCCATGGTGACTGCATCGTGTGGACCTGCGTGCTAAAGTGTGGTGACTTGGTATTCAAATACCAAAATGCAGATTGTTATGCGAAATGTAAATAGGTCAAACTGTAGATGATCTTGTGCTACTGGATAATAATAATAATAATATCTTGAATTTATATAGCGCCTTTCAAGAAACCCAAGGACGCTTTACAGGAACACGTAGACATGGATAGATGACAAAGTTCCCTATTTACTCTAATATAAAATTTTGGCTGAATTAGAGGTAGCCTGATAAACAGTTGATCTGTTGTATGATGTCTGCTTATAAGCTTTGCAGAGATGCTGATTTTGTTTTTCAGCAGTGCCCAAACTACAGATGGCACATTTTTATCATCTGCTTTAACATGCTTTATTCTGCCTCTCCCTAATCAGCAAATACAGGTGCATCTCAGAAAAGTAGAATATCATGTAAAAGGTCATTTTTTGCTGACTGCTGAGGTCAACCCCTACACATGGGTTTTTCCGTTACTGAGTGAGTGATTCTATTTTCAGAGTCATACATACAGAGTTGCGCTATGGTCGGGGTTTCGTTGTACTGAAAGCCATTGGTAATTGCTGTCTCTATTGCAGTGATTACCTCAGATGTAGCTTTAGCATGACATCTGTTTTACTAGAACTGGACCATTTTTCTGTATGACATAAAGAATAAAAATCACACTGAAAGCTTTCTGTCACATAAAAGATGTTTTTGCTCTTCTGCTGACCTGCTTTGGCATGACTTTGTGATAGTTACGGTGGAAAGGGTTGCTTGTTGTGTGAATGCTTGTATACAATTGCTGCTTGCAGAATCAGCTACAGCTGCACTTTTGTCAGAACTGGACAACGTGTCTTTATTAAACAAGGATGGAGAGCGACACTGAAAGCTTTTCATGACGGAAAAGGTGTTTTTTTTGCTTTTCTCCCGGTCTGGTTAGGCGTACAGTAGGTTTGTGTTACAGGTGGGTTCTGCCGTTGTATCCAGGGCCTGCTGCTGCGATAGCCATTAGTTCAGATGTAGCTGTAGGAAAGCAGAGCCTTGGCATCAATTTTACTCACTGAGTTGCCCCGTCATTAACAGGTTATGGCACAGTAGCCTGTTAGCACTAGAGTAGCGCATGTGCACAAACATCATTTGTTGCTCTGATTGGCCCATCATGAATCTCACTCTGCATCCAGAGCACGACTAGGGTTGTGTCAATCACTCTTACTGCCAGACTTTTTTGCCCTAAACATGCCTAAAAGTTCTGCACATTACTGTATATTTCTCTGAAAGAAAATATTTCACAGTGTCAGGTTTTTCCAATATTGCTCAGCCACTATTGCAGGATACTTTCTTCTTTTATCCTATATCAGACTATTGACTATAAATGTTCCCCCTCCATCTGCCTTCTACCTCCTGCTCCTCCTCTGTGGAAAAATAGAGTTTGAAGGCAGTAAGCAAAGTGATGGACAGGCTGACAGATGCTGCCTGAGCTCCTGATGGGAAGACTTTCAGGAGTTGGTGCGTATATACTTGTTGGGAGAGAGAGCTAGTAAACAACAGACAGAAACAGTATGTCAGACCCTCCTTAGCTGTTTGAACACCCGGTGATCCAAGATGGAAATGATTCATAGTGCCATCCTGCAAGATTTAATTTGCACTTGATTCATATTTAAAAGCATCAAGTATGTCTTGATGAATAAAAGAAGGCAGGTGAGCAAAGATTTAGAGGGGATTGGGTTGGGTTTTTCTGACTCTTAATGTCTCAGAAGTTTCTGTTTGGCTGAGTTTTGAGAGCATAGGGACAAAGTTTGTTTTCAGAGAATAAAAATGTAAAGATGAATGCATATAAAAAAGTATGTGAGGAATGAAAGAGCATGAAAGATGGGGGAATAATATGTGAGAGAAGAGGTAAAGAGTGACAAATGAGAGGAAAGGGAAGGGAAGGTAAAGCCAGCAGTGACAGAAGATGAGGCTGGAGGGAGAAGAAAGTGTGGGATGAAAGACGACAGGAGTGGAGGAACAGTGGCCGTATAGGTCGGTAAACAGGGAGGTGGCTGTTGGGGTCACTAGGAGTGAAGGGCAGAGGGCTCATCCTCCATCTTTGTGTCCTTTTCATCCATTCCCTCACTTCCCTCCAGAAGCTAATGAACTCCTGATGGCACTGAAGACAGGAGCAATGCATCAATCCTCCATCCCTCTCTCTCTGTGTCTTTCTCTCTCCCTCCTTCTCTCCTCCCACCTGTCCTCCCCTTTTGCTCTCTCTCCTCCTGGCTTGTTGGCAGAGGCCCAGCCTTGCTGGCTCAGACTAACCTCTTCCATTGTTTGTCAGCAGATTTCAGGAGACAGAGTGCGAGGCTTAGTTCGAAAATTATTTGGACCATAGCCTCTTCTCTCCTCTTTTTTTCTTTTTATTCATTACTTCTTTCTCTCCTTCCTGTTTTCTGCCCCTGTTCCTTTTCCTATGATGCAGCAGCAGCAGGAGCAGTGGCAGCATCAATAAATATTGTGTTAATGTTCTGGTGGCTGGAGCCAGCAAGGTGATAAAGGAAATCTATTTGATTTCTGTGGATTGTTTGTTTTGCCCGATGCCTCTGAAGTTGGTACACGTATGTGTGTGTCAGTGTTATGTACCACTGAAGTACGTATCATTACTGCTTAAGTCTACAGATGCTCTTAGGTGACTTACTTCAGTCAAACACAAATTTAAATTTGGGCTAGTCAGCTAAACTGAAATGAAGAACGCAGTCAAACAGTCAAATTTAACACAGTTTGCTAACCTGTGGCTAACTTTAGCAGTGCTTCTATGCAGGTTAACATCCATGTGCTTGTTGCACCAGGTAAGTGGTTCTACATCAGGCTAACCTGACAGCCTGTATACAGCTTAATCTCCATTTCACAGTAAAATTATCGGTATCAATGTAATTCCCATAGTTTTAAATTTAACACTTAACTCTCTTGTGTTCAGAGTAGGCTTGTAGTCAACCAAAGAAAAACTTTGTTGACTGAAATTACACCCACGCACCAACTAATCGATAAGTTGTTGATAAATTCCTTGTTTTATTTTTTTTTTTCCCAGAAAGCTTCTGTGTTTTGGTCACTATTTTGCAATGCAGGTTTGGCTACAGGTGAAGTGCTTTGCATTGCAAAATAGTGTCAAAAACACATAGGCTGACAGGGTATAACATAAAATGGTTCAACATTTTTTGATAATGCATACATTTGAGCCAACATCGTTTTGTGGCCCATTTTTACCAAAAACCCACTAAATTCCAGTTAGAAATTTTACCCATCTGTTACACTGTATAGCCTAGCTTCTTGGCCGGTACAAGCAGAAAACTCTTCTTAAAGGAGCAATTCTCACTTAGCTCACTGAAGGCTCATGCCACCACTACTGCTACGTACCTCATACGCCTTTACTTGAAAAATACTGACATATTTCTTTAACATAAAAACAAGAATCCGCTAGAAACATAAGCAAAGGAATCAACAACATGAAATATCCGAACACATTTAGAAACACATAAACACAACTAAACACAACTAACCACTCTGCCCAAAGGCATGATGGGGAAAATCTGCCCACATATCCCCTAGATTTGAAATAGCAGTGACTTGGATCACTTGACTCTCTACAGAGTTGGACTAAGACTGGTGAATCAACACTGTCAAATTACACAAACACTGAAGACCGTTTAACTCTGAATGGATAAAATTATACTTTGAGATGTAAAATTAAATCCAAAATGTTAAACCCTGAGATATTGACACTCTAGTTTTTGCTGTGTTGATAAAAGCAATGTCTAAACTGTTCCATACCTTGAGATGCTGCCAGTCCAGAGTGCCACTTTCCATTTGTGTTGTAGAGCTTTGTAGCAGTGGCAGTAGCCACCTGAGCAACAGGTCTGACTCTAGTGTTACAAGAATGTGTTACAACTGAGACACAAAATCAAACAGGCATTTCAGACCTGAATTAGTAAAAAAATATTAGTTTCTTGAACAAATAGTTAACATTCCTGGCACAGTCAATACAGATTGGATTTTTGCAAGATGGATTTGCCTGATGGCGGACACGGAATCTGGCCAATCCGTCTGCTTTCTGACGTTAACAGTCATCTTCACTTGACATAAAGAAGAGGCTTTCTTCTGTCTAGCTGATCCCCACAGAGTGTTCAGCAAGGCCGAAATGGGGGTGGGGGGTATGGGCGGAGGGCTGATGGGAATAGAGATGGTGATATCAGCATCACAGAGTGACTCATGACTGCTCTTAAGTGGCTGTGAGCCTTCCAGTCAGTCAGAAGATGTTTGTGTGTAACAGAGGAAAGTCGTGAGCACACCATTTAGACTGCTGTCTGAGAACTGATGCACTACGGCATGCTGGGATTTTCATTTGGGCCATTCTCTCACTTCATATGTCCTTTATTCATTCCATACCACTTATCATCTTGAAGGTCACTGTGGGGCTTGACTATCATTTAGACCAATCACTTATGATGCCCCATTGTTGGACTAATTAGTCAGTTTAAAGTTGAGCTCAGTTCTCTCATGGACTATCCACTGACTTTCCCTGTGATAAACAATAGTTATCTGGTTACCTGTTTATCTTTAAAGGTATGATATATTTGGATCATGTCTGCAGAGATTATTAGCCTTTCAGTGTGAGCTAAACCACTGATGGGAAATCATCCTGACACACTTTAAGTGACATGTCTAACTGTGAGAACATTTAGAAACTAAAACATGTCCCCAAACAGCAGAACTTCATCCAAATGCCACATAAATATGTCTTTTCTTAAGTGTCAGCATGTTGAAGGGTTCATATCCCTCTGTTTCATCCATACACAGCTGAAGTGTCTGCTTGTAGTGTGTGTATCTCTACCTGTCATGCTGCGCTCTGAGTCGGCTGCCGTCTCTTCTTTCTTGCACACCTGTTAGCACGGCTCTGATGAGGATGTTTGATGTGTGTGATGTGTGTGAAATGTGTTTTTTCACTTCTGTTCTCCTTGCTGAGCGCGTGCACCTCTGTGTGAGCGCGTTTGTGCGTGCGTATGTTTGATGTTGAGGTAATTTCTTGATGCCCAACATCACACATTGATACACACAGAAACCAAGAGCACTCACACCTTGACATTTTGATTCTTTCAGCTCATTCATAACAGTTGCCCTATTTCCCAATCTCCCTCTGTCTCTCTCTTTCATCCCTCTCTCTCTCTCTGTTTCTTTTCTCAGTCCCTGGTATCTCCTCCTCACTTTATAAATCTTTATGATTCTTGTCTGCTGCTCTTTCTCTCTATACCTGTCAAACTTGTCGGTGTGAGGCTCTTTTTATTCAACCTTCTCTAGTGGTTTTGTCCAAAATAACTCTGTGTGTATGTGTGTGAAGGAGATGTGTTGGGTAGGAGACAGAAGGAAAGAGAGTAAAAATAGGCTTGGACGTGTGTGTGTCTGTTGCGGTCTTCCCTGCATGCCTTCTAGCTGTTGCTGTCTTGCTTTTACACACAGCTTTGGCACAGTGCAGGAAAGTGTTTCTCACCCACACAGACACTCTCCGGTCCATCCCGTCTCATCCTGCCTGTCTGCTTTTCCCCAAGAAGAAGGGGAAATATTCAGGAAGGAAGAAATAAAAGCATTGGGGTGGCAGGTGAGACCGAGAGTGAGGCTAAGGGTTGTTGAAAGAGTTTGGGAAAAATGGACAAAAGCTGCAGATATTTTTTTTTCATGAAAAGCTTTCTAGATTTCATTTGTCAAAAGATTCAAAACTTTACTGAATTGTGATTTGTCACACCCTTTTTATTGCATTTTTAAACTTTCTACTGTCTTCTCCTGTTTAGATACAGACCCGCTGGATTGAAATTGAAATAAGTGAACAAAAAAGTTCAAATGACTTTGACTTGTCCACTGAGCTGCCGGTAAATTTTTCGAAGTGAGACTTAGGGGCCAGTGGTGGACATCACTGTGGCTGCAGGGAAAAGCTGACATGCCTAAATCAAAGCGTATCACAAGGGATCAGAAAGCATGTGATTAATTGCAATTTAAAACAAATGAGTGCTGTAAGTGTGGACCTTGATTAATTGAGATTAACTAGAGTAATTTTGACAAACCTGATCTTTGCAAAATTGTCTGTTTTCCATTGATTTGTGACTTTTTAAGTTTTTAATGATTTGTGCAGATTTTAAGTTGTGTCGAATCATGTGATGGATCAAAGATAAAATACTGAAAATATAATTATCAATGACTTTGATGCATTCAAATCATGTAGCAAATGTAGCTTAGCTAGCTTTTTCAATGTAAGTTTAAGTTAGCTTGGTTAAAACTTATGTAGTTACATAGATAACGTAGCTATGTAGTTTACATAGCTAACATTAGCTTCATAGCTTTGTTCATATAAATGTCCATGTACTCTGTGAGCTTAGCTTTAGCCATGTTAGCTCTGTAGGTACATTAACTACGTACTGTTTACTGTTTACTCAATGTCATTAAACGTTTTGTGATTGTGTTTTTCATATCAGGTTTTTAACTTTTAACTCCTGGTTTCCTAACCCTTACCTTAAGCCTTACCTTAAACCTGAAAGTGTAATCCAAATTTATTTAAAAATAGCGTGTATTTTGTTCTGACAGAGACAGCATCTCAAATTAACATTCTGCGGGAGAGGGTATCTGAGAGGCTTGGCCTGCAGTCTTGAATTTTCTGGTGGTGTAAGTCATTACCATTACATCATTAAAAATCACATTAGACAAGAGGTAGCTCAGTGTACTTGTTGGTGTGGAGGTTGCATGCCCGGTGAGCAGAGCACCTCTACACACATTTCATTCAGATCTTTGAAGAAGTGTTTTTTTTTTTTTTTATGATTATTTTTTTGTCTTTTTGCCTTTATTCTTAAAGGACAGCTTAAGAGGGACAGGAAACATGGGGAGAGAGAAGGGGTGAAATGAGTTGATCCCATGACCAGTGGGCGCCCGCTCTACCCACCGAGCCAAACTGGCGCCCAGAAATGTTGCTTTCCGGAGTCCAAAAAGTTTCCTTGCACTTTCTCCGGTCTCTGGGTGTGTGCCAGAAGCACTTCTCTTCTCTGCTCAGCTTGAGATCTGTGCTAGGTCTATTTTTAGCAGAGGCTGCCAAAACACTTCAATCTATATAGAGCAGATCAACCCAAGCGTCCAGTCAACTTCAAAATATAACAAAATGCACAGACCCCTGACTGTAAATCTCATTACTATTTCAGCATTCTGTCTCATCCTGTGGTGTAAGTCAAAGGCCAAAGTCAAGCTTTATACATGTTGACAAACCTGTATCGCATGTCAGCCAAGGTCAAGCTTTACAGCATTTCTTTTGTCCAAGCCTTTTCACTCCTGGTGATATACCTGGAGACCACCAGCGGTTTTCAGGCCCTTTGGAAATACACATCAGGACCAGGGGCACATGGTGACCCTACAACCCACCATAGGCCAGTGGTTCCCAGTCTGGGGTGTGGGCATCTCTAGGGGGTCCAAAGATCTCAGGTGGGGTACAGGAACCTGTCTGCTCTGACGCTGTCAAAATTAGATGAACATATATATATATATATATATATATATATATATATATTCAATGGTGTATTAGTGCTAATGTAAAAAAATAATAAAAAGAACAGAATCTATACATTTTTTAGAAAAAAAGTCAAAATTTTGGTGAAAAAAAATTACAATTTTTGAGATTATAAAGTTTTGTATTTACAAGAAAACAAACCCGTTATTTCTGAATTAAAAAAAAAGGTTAAAATTTGACAATAAAAACTCATAAATGTCGGTTTTTGAAGTTGTAAAAATTTCAACAGTGTAAAGCTAAAAAATGACAAGAAGCACATCTGAAAACAGTGGTTTGATTCTGGACTAAATGATCTCAAATATTCTTAGTTTTAGAATAGAATAGAATAGAATAATTCTTTGGTTCACGTTTTTTTCATAAATTAATGTTTTTCTGCTTTTTTTCTAGAGTGGCCTATGAATATAGGTGTGAATATAGTTTATTCATAGATCTTTTGTCAAAAACAAGTAGCTTATATGTAGGTCTTTAATGATGGGCTTTTGTTAATGACAACAATTAACACTGTGGTTTTTTCAAGTGGGTCCTGGGGGGCTTGTATTAGATATGATTTGGGTGGCCAAAGGGGTGAACCAATGCGCTAGGTCGTGCTTACTCACCACATCCACCAGTGACTCCGTCATACAGGTGTGAACTTATTTTTCTATGCCCCTGGTAATATGTTAAGCCACCTGGTGTGTGGCCTGGTTTTTTTCAATCCTCTATCCCACCCAGTGATGCCCTCCAGTGGGCTTACTTGCCACATCTATGCCCCACTTCAGCCTAAGTTTTTGGTTCAAACTAGGGATGTTCCAATACCATTTTTTCCTTCCCAATATGATTCCGATACCAAGGTGTTGGGTATCGACTGACACTGAGAACTGATCCGATCCCAGTCTGAACTTTCTGAAATGACTGTCCAGACTAACATATTAATTTAGACCTATATTTGACTCAAAACGGCTTAACAAATAGAATCATAATGTACAGCATCTCAGTGACCCCAGAGTTGTTTTCCTGTTGATTACTGAGTTTTTGGCTGACCGCTGAGGGCAGCCCTACATATGGCGATGTCTGTATCTGAGTATGTCTGTCTGTCTGTCTGCCGTCTGTCGGTCGGTCAGTAAGTAACTGAGTGAGTGACGCTTTTGTGTAAGCCATATACTACAGAGTTGCGTTTGCTTGAACTGAATGCTGTCACTAATGGCTGCCTCCACTCACTAGGCTCGAGTTAACCTCATTTATGTATGGCTCATCCATACAGAGTTGCTCTATAGGCGGGGTTTACTCGTGCTGAAAGCCCTATAATGGCTGCTTCCACTGCTCTAAATACTCAGATATAGCTTCAGCCTCTGTTTCACCAGAACTGGACCACATTTATGTATGACAAAGAATAAAACAACCCAAAAAGCTTTTCATGTTAATAAAGATGTTTTTACTTCTCTGCTGAGCTGTTTTGGCATGATTATGTGATAGTTGAGGGGGAAAAGGGAACTTGTTGTGTGAATGCTTGTGGACTATCCGAACGTGAGCTCGGCCTTAGCCAGAACAACACATTTCTTCATCACAGCTAGCACTGACAGCAACACCGAAAGCTTTCTGCGAAAGAAAACGGAGATGCCGCTCTTCTGCCCCCCGCTTTGGCATGACAATGTCACAGTTATGGGGGATGGGTTAGCTGTTATATACAGCTAATGAGTTGTGTCCCAGCTAATGACTAGCAGGCCTGTCATTAGCGGGGACTGAGCCGCAGCGGAGCCTTGGTTAAGCCTTTGGTTAACTGGGAAAACCTCACTTAGATTAAAATTCTGCTTTACGAGAAAGTTCTGGTCAGACATTCCCTGCCTAGTCTCCAGCAGTACCGAGCATGCTTAGAGAGATAGACTTGCTTTGACGTCATTGTGCATACATAATTAGCCATATGCTTGCCGTCTGAGGAGATAAATAACTTCAGCACTGCAGGACAGCAGATGTAGTAAGATTAGGCAACTTTTAGTTTATATTTAAGCATTCTCGCAACATATCTTCTAGGTTACACAAAATATAATATGCAAGTATTCAGTATTTACATATCTGGGCATTGGCATGGTTTCTGCCAGACATTTTGACCAGTTATATTCTTATCTGCCCGACTTCCACCCTTTTTTACCGGCCAATGACCGGCAAATGCTGGCTAACAGAAACTCAGATATGCAGTGCTTAACAAATTTATTAGACCACCCTAACCCTAACCAAAGTAAGGTTTATGCCACAGCTGCCCTAAATTAACAGTATTGGTAATTACCAAAATCATTTTTTATGTTTCTGCAATGGTTAATACATCAATATGTAGAAGCTCTTTAACCCAAATGATATTTTTAATGCTAAAATATAACTATTATTGTTATCCAGGAATTTTCAAATTTACTGATTTACAAAAAAACTGAAAAAATGGTAAAGCACATTAATATTTCTTCATTAATATGTCAAATTATAGTTATTTACTTGCATTCCTGAAGAGAAAAAATAGTTTTAGAGGTTGTATGTTATGCTTAATTAATTTCTGACTTATCAGAGGAGCCCAGTGAGCAAGCTCAAATTTAGGTGAATTCAGTTTGAAATCCCTCATTCCTCTTCAAAATGGTAAAACGTGGAGAGCTCACTAAAAATGAAAGAGTCCGCATTAAAGCACTTCATGATGCTGGATGGTCTTTGAGACAAATATGACAGGTGGTCTAATATATTTGTTAAGCACTGTATATATGTATAACATTTCCCTATATAATAAAAACTGGTAACTAATGAGTTTGCTTATCAATGACTCTCTAAACTGAAACAGTCCCACACCACACTTCGCTTTGAGATGATGCATTGTGCTGCTCATGTACTTCTTCTGTTTGCCCTCTCCCTCTCTCCTTAAGTTAAATTGCCCCCTGATGGGTAGGATGTCTCATTGCTTTTGTTAAAACCAACTCACAATGTCATGAAGGTAGATATTGTTGTGCAGTGCAGAGTAAGACATGTTTAGTCTCCTTATTAAATGCCAACATCAGATCGACTAAATTCCCCGCGGTCGACCAAATTCTTAACGACCAATTAATCGATCATCAATTAATTGTTCCCATCCCTAGTTCATACAGTGGCAGCAAAGAAGAATTGATTTCCGGTTTATAGCACTAACAGTTAGCTTGGCTAAACGAAGCAAAATACAAAGTTAATCCAAACAGTGTCGGATCATGGCATAAACTCATGTTCTCGCCAATATCGATACCTGCTTTTTAAGCAGTATCTGACGTATTTCCAATACTGGTATCAAGATCAGAACAACCCTAGTTCAAACATGCCTAAAGTTCTGTACAGTCCTGTACATGAAAATATTTTACATTATTTTGCCATATTGTCTATGATGTAAGCCATTCTGTTGAAACGTGAAAATATCAAACAAGATCAAATCAGTGGATGTCACTGAAGAAGATACCAGTGATACATCAATCACTGAGTACTGAATACACTATTAATACTGAACAAGCAGCAGCCAGTACTACAAACCTTGTCAATGCATCTTGACATTCTTCCAGTCTTTCCTCCTTTTTTTTCATCCATTGCTGAACCTTTGTACACTACAGGGTCTCAGGGGGTTGGAGTGGTGCCTTTCTGTTCTCCTATCTGAGAAAAATTATTATTTGAAATGACTTTTATTAAGTTTGGTTGTCTGAAATGATGCTTTACTTTCTGAAAAGATTAAACTATCAGGGGTCAAGAAGGCAGCATCTAAGAGAAAAATCTTTAAATACTGATCAACGGAGGAATGATGACGATGGCCATGGAAAACTAATTGATGTGAATAATGCACGCATCACAAAAGAAGTGCTAAAAGAAGAGCTCTTTTCCTGGTTAGAAAATGATGATAAGGATTTAAAGACTTTTTAAAGGCTTTTGTTCCCCAGGCGGAAAGGTCTTACCCTCTTAAATCAACAAACACAGACATAGACACACAAACCTTGGGATCATGGAGGAAAACAGACACACACACTGGGCACAGAAGCAAACACAATAAATGCACTGATCTACAAATCTTCTCCCAGGACAGAGAAAACACACAAACCTCACATGCACACACACGCACAGATGCAGCATTGCCTCAGAGAGATGGCTTGTTATGAAGCAATTTATATGCAAGGATTCTTTATCAAACTGACTGACCTCTGGCTCCTCAAGGAGCTCTGAGCACTGGCCAGTTTGTGCGTTTATGCATTTGTGCGTTTGTGAGTGTGCTGATTGGCAAACAGCTCTGCTTTTTCAGATTGTATTTGTTGATGCTTGTGTAATTCAAATGTTCCCATGTTTGCTAGAATAGTGTCTGCAGGAAAGCTCCGTTATCTGCAGGACTAATGCTCTTTTCAAACAGTTTCTATTCACCTTAAACAAAGACACACAAATATATCTCTGCTGGTGTGCTTATGTGTTTCCAGATGTTCCAGCAGTCACTTAATGTCTTGACAGCCAGACTGCCTACTCATCCCCAGAGAGCAGTGTGTGCGCGCTGCCTGCTGGGTCTGTGCAGCTACACTCTCTTAATAATGGATCACCATCATGGCAGCAGTTGTAGTGAGCTGACCTTAAGTGCTGCAAAGTGCTGAAAAAACACACGAACCACAACACTGTTTCTGCTGAAGTAAGTGCACAGTCATCCACAGGGCAGGCTGTGGGAGGCAGGCAGGCAGACAGACAGACAGACAGGCAGGCAGGCAGGCAGGCAGGCAGGCAGGCAGGCAGACAGACAGACAGACAGACAGACAAGCAGAGGGCTGACATACTTGCAGACAGACAAACAGATGGCAGGCAAATGGGCAGCCGGGCAGAGAGGCAAAGAGTCAAGCAGTCAGACAGACAGAAAGACAGATGGCAAGCTTACAGGCAGACAGACGGATGGACAGGGTTACAAATGGGATGTGGCCAGAGACAGCTTGGGAAGCTTGAAGACAGACAGAGCGACAGCCCAGCAAACATCATGTTTTTTTTTTAATCCTTCGGATGAGACAAGATTGTCAACTTCAGTATTTTTGACAAGTTTGTATGGTTGAACTTAACACCTGTTCTTGGTTAGTTCTGCACTGGTTGAGCTGAACTACTGTAAGACTAGAGCAAAATAATTAATGTTCCAGCTGATCAGTAAACAGTTATTTTATGCATACATTTTTTCAAGCAAAATCATGTAACTGTTTTTTTTTGTTTCCAGCCTTTAAGACATAAGCCTTTTCTGCCTTTCTGTAACCTGACACACTACTTACACTGATTAATTTTGGTCTGCTTGTAGATGTCAGCATATGATTACAGACCTGAGGTAGATGGATAGATACTAACTGCAACAATGTAACAAGTCCATGACTGAAGAAAACAAACCTTAGGTGTGAAAATGCTATAGGCTAAAGGCTCAGTTGTGCTTCCCGCATGAACACAAACTGATGTGAAAACGTGACACCAAAATGTTGGGTGTGTTTATATCTGGCACGGACTGACAGTCTCCCAAAAGTTAGGGGCAGTGTCTTCAAAAAATCACATTTGTAGCATGTTCTAATAGAAATTATGAGGGAAGAATAGTTGCTTACAATATGGAGAACGACGAAGAAGAGCTGCTGCTACTCTTGTTGCTAAAACAGAAAAGAAAGAGGAGATGACCCGCATCCCACTCAATCATGAGAGGTGGAGAAGGGAGAGTACAATATACTTTTGCAGCCAATGTGAGGAATAGATGAGCACCATTCTTTATCTTTTCCTACTGTGTGTGACATTTCAAGCCAGGAATTTTAAATCATCTGGCTGTGTTCATGATCCTACATCATACAAGTGTTTTTTTTTTCTGACCTCCGTAACGAAAAGTTCTTCAAAATCATCCATCTTGATGGCTGGCACATCCACGGCCGTGGAGATGTGTGTGTCCAGGCAAACATTTGCTGCATGGGACCCGCTCCAAGATGCGTGTCTGGAGATTTTACGTCACATTTGGCACACATACACTCGCAACTCAGCGGATGTGTCAAGCATAAAACAGGCCTACGGGTGCTTTCACACCAAGGACACGGCCCTGGATCCAGGTACACTTGAGCCCAAAGCCTGGTTCATTCTGGTCAGTGTGAATGCAAATGAACCGAGCCCGGGCACCTATTTCAAGCCAACTCTTTGACAGTCGTGGTGGAAAGTGACATCTCATACTGTGTGACTGAATTACTTACGCTGCAGTAGAACTGTTGTCTGGTCATGGTTGGTTATAACTCGGGATGCACGATATTGGATTTTTGTCCATATCCAATATGCCGATATTTTAAAACTCATTTTGGCTGATAGCGATACCAGTGTTTAATTACATTTTTTCCACTGTGAAAAACACCAAGTCCATCCTGTACTAAAAATATTAAAAAAAAAAATATTGGTAGTAGTCTATTTTTTTAGAAACAGACAGAACATTTGATTTTTATCAGAAATAAATGATGTATTGTTTTTTTTTAAACACAGCCATGCACTAATGAAAAACTTACAGTAATGTTTTTGGGTTACATGTGCATTACATGCTACATGTATTTTTAAAAGTACAGCTAAAGTCATCTGCATCTTTGAGGGTTCTCTACGTGACTGGAAACAAAGTTTTGCAGTTCAGGTAAGGCTATAAGCACCTGCTAGGTATAACATAGCAGGGCTTTAAATGCATCATTAGCCCGTGGAAGCCTGTATATTCTACCACACTGAAAGGCTGATTATCAACAGCTATAAATTCAATGATTTTCCTGTTCAGCTCCTTACCTTTGGGTGGTCGCTGCTGTGTTTTATAGCTTTGTTGGATGACTTAATTAGAGGCTGTTGACGAGTTTTCCCTGGCACAAAGTTTTGTCATTCTTTATCTTTAGAAAGTCCTTGTAGTCATCAGGGTGACAGCTTTTTAAATGCAAAATAAAGGCATGTTGTTGAGCGCCTCCTCGCCTCATGTACTTTACAAGCGATGCAAACAGCTACTTTGCTGTCTTATTCCCACAACTCAAACTTCTTTCACGTAGCCGACATGTTGAGTTTGTTGTTGGTGCACATCCGGCGTCATCTCGTGCGCTTAATTATGATGTCACATTATCGGCCGTACATATCTGGTTAAGTTTTATTATCGGCTGATAACCGATATCCTGTCGATAATATCATGCATCCCTAGTTGTAACCCCTGCACACAGCAGAACAAACGATGCGCGACCTGACTGAAAGTTGGCAAGACCTTCAAGTAAGTCGTGCAACTCAAAATTAATGGCTGAATCAGTTAAAACTGCACAGTGTATGCCTGGCTTAAGGTACATTAACTACCTAGCTTAGAAGCGAATGTAGCTACGTAGCTTCATTGTCTTTATAGCTACATAGCTACATGAACCAAGTATGTGCATGCTGCCACGGCGCCACCTGTCAATATAAGTATGTTCCATATCTGTACTGATTTTAAATATACTGTGAGGCATGGTCACACCTCTACCCAGATACACTGCAGTTAACAGCCTGAAAAGTTGAACTGAAAAACACAAATTTGAAAACCAATCCAAAAGGGGAATCACTGCCAACTGAGCTCATTACTCCCACTGATACTGGGAATCTCTGTTAACATCAGTGACTTTTCAGCAGGACCAATTTTTGTTCAAAGAAAACATCACATGAACTGACAAAACTTAACAAGAAGATGACAGCAGAGGCAAACACATCTTAAACAATAAAAAGATGTTGATGTTGCAGTCACACTGTGTGATTGGCAGCCCTGATCTGACTGAAGTGACACACTTTTAAAAACATGTATTCTTGCCTGAGGTAGACCGCCTGCTGCTGTCAAAATGCTTTAAACTGTACTCCTCTGTTTTTTATGACACTTTATGTGGCAGTTTAATGTGCAGTGGAATCAGACTTCATCTTTACACTGATGAAGTCACAACTGCTGCATAAATAAAGCTTTAATGAGTTATGAACTCTTCAAACTCCTCTGTCTGCAGATCAATAGTGATGTGAACACAATATCAACACAATATTTGTACCAGCTTATCTTTTGTTTGGATCAACATTTCAGTTAGTATTGTATGTGTGGAATTTTGTTTTTTCGTTAGTGAGTATAGTCTAGGGCTGCAGTAATAGATTCTTTTTGTAATCGAGTACTCTAATAAGAAATATTGCATTTTTTTAATCAGTCACTTACTTTTTCAAGAGAAGTAGTACTAGACAAATGAGAAAAGAAACTGGGTCCCTTAAATGAACTACTTCATTATTAAAAATTGGTATTAACAGGTTCTCCAAAGAAAATATATTTTACAAAGTGCAATTAAGTTCTGATGACAGTTTACATTTCTTAAAGTTACAACGAAAGGAAGTTAGATAATAACATTAGATAATGCCATATTTGGGATTCTAGGGATCCTCTCCCAGGAAATTTTTGGTGCTAATACTTTATTTCTTCTATTGTAGTTTATTTTTACTTTCCAATTTGTCATTGAAGTAAAGGGACACTAATCATTTTAACATCCTGTACTTTATGCATAATTGTAATATTTCACATTATAGCAAGAATAAAGCTCCATCATTCACACAGTGGTCTGATGATGTCTGAAAGGTTAACCTTTGGATTACAGGTATATGGTCTTTTTTTCAAAGGTTATTCGCTTGTAATTTTTGCACATTTTTTGTTTGTGAGTTCATCCACCATAATAATATAACCTTTTAAGACCATACACTGACATGGAGAACACATTTTAACGGATAAAGCTGCTTGTATGACCTGTTGAATCCTGACTGTATGATGATGAACTTTGACCTATTTAGTCTCAGTCACTGTCTGTGGCAATAGGTGTTTCTATTTAATCGTCAATTCATTATCAATATAAGTCTTTCAAATTGTTCTGGACACTGAAACTTTTTAAAAAAAATATGCTGCAGTCAAGATGTAAGTGCGCTGAATTTTAAATAATTTATGATTAAATGGATGACGTGTGCACGCAGAAGAGAGAGAGAGAGAGAGGGAAAGCACCAAAGCAGGACTGTAACGGGACGCCTGACGGTGTTCTGTGAAACCGATGTCTAGGCTACAGCATGGACATGTATGAATACAGGACTGATCTAAGCAAAGCCTCAAGGTAGATAATTTGCTTTGAGGATTTTTTAATTTGAATCACCCGAATAATTCGAGGAATCGTTTCAGCCCTAATATAGTCCTAAGAATCTTTGAAATGCAAAGTGCAGGTGTTCACAACCAACACATATGCTGCATGGAGGAACAATCCGCTTATCACAAAACTTTTAGAGCTCCCATGAAATTTTCACAAAGGATTATTGTCTTTTTTAACCTTGCAAAGCAGATGGATATGCCTGTTTCCTTGCTTTTCACTGGCGAATCCATCTTGCAAAGCTCCCATCTGAACCGTTTGGGCCCGTTAGAAAGTGACAGGACCAATCAGCTATGAGGGGCAGTACTTTCAGGCGCAGCAGAGTCGTGATGTAAACAAGCATCAGCAAGAGCTGGTGCAGTTATGGAGGAAGAGATTAGCGTGGTTGTTGCTAAAGCGCCAGTTTTATCAGAACTTGACAACATTTCTTCGTTAAAAGAAGAACAAAGGACAGCAGTGAGTTGTTTTGTTTTCAAAAACGACAAAAGTTGAGTACTGACATGTCTATAGTCGCCATGCTTCGCGTTATTCCTCAGTAGCTACGCACGCGCAGCTTGCTAGCAGCTACGTCACGTGCTTTGAGGCTCTGATTGGCCTGTAGAGATGTGACAGACAGAATGTTCACCCAGTCATACTCCAAGGATTTTTCAAAGCTTCTTCCTTTTCTCAAACGTTTCCTATTGAAGCTTTCCCACACATCCATCTGGTGTGTCAGGTTATGTCTTTTTGTAACATACAGCTTACAGACTCAGTGTGCACTTCATGGACTCTGCAATGGATGTAGCTGTTTGCTAGAATCACAGCACTGAGTCTGCATGCTGTCAATAAGGGGAGTGGGCTAAAGGCACATTAATATGCTGGAAGTAGGCTGCAGACAACCTGACATGCCAGGTAGACTGTTTCGTATCCATTGCGTGGGATATGCATCACATCCATCTGAGTAGTCACCTATAATCTTTGTTTGGGAAGGGCAGAACATTTGATAAAAACCACAGAGGGGGATTTGGTTGAACTTTCTGTCTAATTCATTATGGGCAATCAGAGTGACCAAACATATGACTTATAGGTTGTTTCCACTGAGCGGTCCAGTTCAGTTTGCAATGGCACAGTACACTTTTATTTGCATTTTCATTATCAAAAGTTGGAAATGGTCCCAATAACTGACCCGTAAGGGTGCCAGGCTTACCCATCCATCCCAAAAAGGTGGCGCTAGACACACAGTAACCATTGGTTAGCTAATCACTTGAGCTAACTGAATTATATTCTGTGAGTGCATACTATTCCTACAGTTTTCTATCAAGCAGACAGTCTAAGGTAGCCTTTTGGATTTTAGTTTAATTTGATTCGTAATGCCGATGTGTTTTAAGTTTATGAATTCATTAGCATGCAACCAAAGTGCTCCGCTGGCCTAACTGTAATGATATGAGCTATTCGAGCTTTTTGCACCAAGCTGTAACATGTCTGTTAAGTCTGCCAAAATACTCATTTTTTATATGGGTGTTAATGGGACTTCTGGGGGTTTTAGAACCATCCTCAAGTGGACACGAAAGGTACTGCATTTTTTTTTTGCTCTTTTGCGTTTAGCCTCATTTTCCACACTAGAGGTGCCTAAAATGCTGCTCATTTTTGGAGAAATTGCCAAGAGACATATTTAAAGCAACTTTAAAGTCTGTGAACGGGTGAATTTAAAGTCTGAGTGATATTTTATGGGACAGCTTTCCTCAGCTTACTTGTATAGTTCTCACCTGCAAAAAGAGCAAAACTGAAAAAAAAAACCCTCTGGGGTGTGAATGAGCTGTTATGAGCATGCTGGGAGTGTGAGCCCACCTTGAAACAGCCGTCTATCAAGTGTGCACTATAAGTCTTTTAGACCTACTCCTGCCAGACTCTCCTCCAACATCCAAGCTGTGTTTCTGTACTGAAGCTCATCCTGTTTCACTAACACAAGTTTGTGTTACAGATCCTGTGCTCTGGTTAAATAGCTGACTCAGGCTTTTTGCTCCCACCTGCAGTTTGGAGTCCACATCCGTCTGTTTTCTCAGGCCTGGTCTGTTTCACATTTCACAGAGCGGTTCCCTTTAAGCGCTCAGTCAGACTCAGCGCTCCCGGCAGTGTCATAGTCAGCCAATTAATTAGCTCCCCAGGCGACTTGACTTTCCCAGCGTGCTTTGTCAACCTTCTTGCTGTTTGTCTTATTGAAAGTGTTTTGGCCTGACACTAAACTATGCACAGAATATGTGACTGACACCAGCTGAGAGAATTTAAATGGAAGCTGATGGTGGTTGACTTTGTCTGAGTAAGGGTTAAATATTAGGTTTCACTCATAGATATTATGTTTAATGCTATTTTTTTACTTTGGGTTTTTAGATCTAAAGTCGAAAGTATTGATGTTTTGGATGCAGTTTTTAATGTTTTACATGTGTATTATCAGACTTAAATGATGATGTCATTTCTAATCTGAATAACATGTTAATGGCTGACACATTTGAATATGTAGACAAAAATAGATGAAGTGTATTCAGTCTGTCATGCAGGTTTTAGGGCTAAGCCCATATCTTTATCTCAGCTTCATGTGTGTTTTATCTATGCGGTATTTGCAAAGTTTTGAATGGTTGAGAAATATTAATTAGGATGTTAAAAAAGGCCAGCAACTGGTCAGTGAGTTTCCTAGTGTACTCAGCTGTTGCTGTGTTGATGGGAAAAGCTGTGTTAAACTGGAAATGCTCCATCAAGACTTTGAAGTATTATGCTTTTCATTCTTATTAACCTAGTTATAGCTCTAAACTGTAATTAAATGTCGGTATCGGCAAAAATCTAATTGTGTACATCCCTACTAAGTAGTAAACTGAATTATTTATCCCTCTTTCTAGTCCGTACGAGTCCTGCCAGTTTATATACAAGTGCAGTGAATGTACAGCCTACACACATGGACAGCATGCCTTGGTTCCCTTTGGTTTAGCAGGACGAAGCCACCTTACCTTGAGATGGGTGCTGACATAGTGCAAGTTTGTAGCCAAAGTTTGTGCATTACAGATCAGCTGGAAGAGTCATTGTATTGCTGTCACATGACTCGACAAAATGCACATTTCACTTACCTATAAAGTTCCTGTAGATCAGGGCTGTCCACTTTTGGGCCCGCGGGCCAACTTTGGCCCATGAGCAATTATTTTTGGCCCGCTGCCCATGTTGGAATTTTAGATTAAAAAAAATATTTTTTTTCCACTGCCGGCAGTCTAAATATTTCTTTCATTATTTATTTATTGTTGCACTTCCTCTCCTGACCACAAATCAACACTGTGTTATATTGGGGTAGGGTGGTGCTGTTGAGCTCCCATCAGCTCAGATCTGAAAGCCCATGACCAGAGAGTGAGTCAGCGAGAAGATGCTGGGGTCAAGCTGGGCTCATGGCAGAGATGGAGCACGTGAGGCAGTGGCACACTGATAAGAGAAAGTTTAAAAATAGTCAGGAACATGAGTACTTTTTTACTAAAATTGATTTCAAGGCAGTATGCCTAATTAGTTTTTGTGCCATATAGATGTTCAGTAATTTCATGCTGTGAAACACAATAAAGAATAGTGTTATTCATTTTCAAAATTACTTTGTAGAAGTTTTTATTTTGCACGATTATGCTATAGGCATGTTTAATTTCATGCACTGCAACATGAATGTTTAGTTTTGGCCCACGACCCTCCACCCCGATTCATTTTTGGCCCTTCACTGAAAAGAATTTGGGCACCCCTACTGTAGATCATTACTTCCCGCCACCAGTGTCATGGTTCTGTAAGTTCAGTGACTTTAGTTGGAGCCTCAGTCAGAACTGTCAATTGTGGCATATTTTGCCATGATATAGCATCAGAAATTATTCAATCATCAAGCCAAGTAGACTTAATTTGTATAGCATATTTATATTAAGTAATGTAACACAAAGTGCTTTACATACATAGAAAAGAATTTATGACCCACCAACCTTAAATCCATGCACAAGATTTGAAAAAGGCCATAAATTAAGGACTTGATGAAAAAAGGCTCTGACGAACTTAGGAAATGCTATGTTGAATTAATAATGGGAAAACAGGAAGTCAGGTTGAAATGCTAAAATGAAATAAAACAGAATTTGATAGGGGATAATTAGGATGCAGATGGCTCAGTGGTTAGGTTGTGCCTCATGTACACTGGTGGTCCAGGTTCATATCCAGCCTGTGGCTCCTGTCCTGCACGACTCTACCCCACTCTCTCATCCCTGTTTCAGACTATATCTACTGTCCTCCTCTGTAAAGAAAGGCAACACCTGCGTGTTTTCACAGTGCTCAAATGGACTCTGCTAAGGTTCTTCTCTAGATATTCCGGTGATTTATTCTGGATCAAAGAGCTTGTTTTGTTACACTGGACTTTATATTATCCCTGGCCCTTATTGACTTTTCAACCTTCAGTGGATGATTACTTTGAATCAATTACTGTAAATCCTGCTGGTTCAGTTATTAGCCATGCAGCTTGCCATTTCCTCTGTTTTGCTTGTACATGTGAGTGTGTTGGTGTATGTGCTTGTGAGTATTGTCTGGCTGCCGTTCATTAGCCCCTGGCTGATGTGAAGTATGCATGAAAAGGAGGCCATATTCAGCCACACAGCTCTTTAATGTAATGGAGTTTGGCCACAGGGCAGCAGATAGCATGCCAACAGTTTAAGTGTGTGTGTTTGTTAACATGTGTTAGTCAATGTATGCATGTGCGAATTGTGCGTTTCTGCATGCATGATTCTCCTAGTTTAATACCTCGCCACCATAATGACATTAGGCAGGACGTGGGGTCCCTGTGGAGGTGTCTGTCTGACTGCATGTTCACACACACATCATATTAAGACACATTGTTTACATGTAGCACAGTTTCCATCTATTAAATCTGCATTTTAACCAGGAGAAAATCATATTTAGACCATTAAGCCATTATTTAGATTAATGAGCTCATTAGCAAAACTAGGTCTGTTAAATAATTAGAACAGTGTAGGCAGCTTAAAGGTGAAGGTAGTTCATGTTCTCAGTGTGTTCTGCATTAGTCTGCTATTTTTAATATGTATCATTGATAGAGTGGATTTGTGTATTAAAATTGTAATTTTGTTTGTGTGGATATGAGGAGTGTTTGGGTTTGTGTCTAAACACTTCCTGCAGTCTTTCTCTGATAGTTTGTCTTTCTTGGCATCATATAGACTCACTGTCTGGAGATCTCTCCCTTGTAACACTCATATGTCTGTCCTCCATCTTTTGGGATATCACTCTATTTCCTTTGATGTACGATCCTTGTCTCCACAAGTCAACACTGATCTCAGCGTCTATTCCCCTCTCTCTGCTCCATCCAAACTTTATTTTTGATTTTGTTCTGTAGCCAGAAGACATTCTTTTTGTTCTGTCAGAAATGTTCAGCCAAACAAAAACCACATTATTTCACAATATGGTTGTATTTCTATTTGATAGTGCTCTGTAACTCATACAACATGGTTTCATCGAGTGTGACAGCTGCTTGCCTCCAGCTATTGTTGTTCTTCAGCTCTGACACAGTGCAGGTTGAGACGGTGCTGTGGCATTGTGGTATCTAAGTGCAACAAAAGGGAGGGAGTTTAAAACTCACAAGCTTCAATGTCATAAAGTTTACACTTCACACGCCCTTAGGGATGCTGTAAATTATATGTCATAAACAGACTTTTTCCAGTCAACTATACATTTACCATCATGAAAATGTTACAGAAGTAGCATAACTCTCATAGAAAAGGCACCCACAAAGACATTTAAATATCATAATATCAGAATGCTTTCGTGCAGGGGTGTCAAACCCCAGGCCCAGGGGCCAAATCCAACCCATGGTACAGTTATACCCAATTATAGTAGATATAGATATTATAACTGGCCCACTGAGGTCTGCAGATTTCCTCCAGTATAAAAAAGCAAACTTAACCTTGGTGATTTAAAATATCCTTAAATCAAAAAAACTGAAAAGTGAAAAAGTTGAATTATTAGCTAAATGATTAGAAAAAAGCCAAGAATGTGGAAAAAAATTAATTTATTTTTATTTCCCGTTTTCAGTTTTTCACAGTCACAACTTAAAATTTTCATCAGACTTTTTATTTCATATTTTAACCTTTACAATTCATTATTTTGATTTTTTAAATCTCATATTTTGACCTTTTTAACTCCAAACTTTGACTTTAATCCCAAATTTGGACATTTTAGACTCACAATTGAAAATTTTATCACACATTTTGTACTTTCAAACTTAATACTTCAAAATTAATTTAATTTTGTGTTTTTTGCCTTTTAAACAGAAAAATGTTACTTTTATGTTAGAATTTGAACCTTTGAACGTATCATTTTGACCTTTTTTAATCTCAAAATCATTTATCATCAGTGCTGTTTTTTTAAAGTCCAGAATTCATTGCTGGTGAAAATAAGGTTGAAAAACGGCAACAGGGCATCTTCTTGTTGAGAGCCATCTGGTCCAGGACGTCAACTCCCACCTATGACAATGGGCATTAGTAGGCAATGCGTGTGTTAGAAATAATAATAATAAGACAAATAGTAGTAATAGAAATAGTCTAAGCTGCTGCTACACCTTTCCTTGCTAAGTACCCTCCTGGTAAAGTAATAGCGTCAGAAGAAACTATGATCAAGCAGCATGGCAGCATTTTAAAAATAAAATAAAATCTTAAACCATAGCAAACAAGAAATCACCTTTGCGCTGTAGAGAAATTTATCAATTACAATCTCTACAATTAAAACATGATAAATTATTTGTAAACCTCCATCATACCTTGGTGGCGTTGTAGAAGCTGACGGTCTCTGGCTTTCCTTTCCTGTCACCCCCAGTGGTTACAGATGGGTGCATGGTGCTGAGGAGAGCCATGTTCTTCCTGGGCTTGTCCTGGTACAACGTGAGGGTGGCACGGTCGTGTTTCAGTACCTTCATCATGAACAGCTCCTCTCGCTGCTGCTGCACCGCAGGTGGAAGCTCATGCCTGCTCCTGTTGCACCTTCCAACCAGGCTGGTTTGTTTTTGTTGGAGGGTTTTTGCCAAATTGAGCGATGTGAAGAAATTATCTGTGGTGACAAATTTGCCCTTTCCCACATAGGGCTCCAGCGGCCTCATCACCACGCTCTCTCCCAGGCGTTGGTGTGCTGGCTATGCTTCGTCTTTTCCCAGATAAGGGAACCAATTCAAAAGATATTTAGTGTCCACATCTGCCCCCAAACACAATTTGACAGCGAATTTGTTGGGTTTGTTGGCCATGTACTGAGTAATGTGGCACCATGCTTTGGTGGGAAACAGCTGCTTGTCCACCATGATGTAGGCTCCGGGTTTATACGTAGCTGGCAATGCAATTATCTATAAAGCCACTCCACACATCAGACAGAAGGGCAAATTTTTGCAAATTTGCACAGACGCGCACGCCTGTCACTCTTCTTGCAGAAGTACAGATAGCGCATGATCTCCCTGAAGCAGCTCCTTGGCGTTGTGGTCCGGAAGAATGACAAGCCCCATTCCTCAGACCACAGACTCTCCATCTCTAGATTTTTGCTGTACGCCCCCCTAATGTACAGCAGGCCTTCAACCATGGAGAGATCCCACCTTTCCTCAACACGACAGGCTTCTGCAACAGTGCTGTCCCTTATATGTTGCAGCATCCTCCTGTCCACCAAACACAAGAATGCACTCACGGCGTCCTCGATGTTGCGCTTCGCGTGAGCCGTGGGTCCCGCAGAATCAGTAAGCACATTTTGGGACTGCGCTCTCCCCGGTTGTGCACGAGGCTGGATGAACTCCCACACGGTCCCATCTGTTGCCTGCTTACACTGCCTCAGGACTGCAAAATAATAGTACAGATACGTGATAAGAGGCTGCACAATTTTCAAAGTTTCATTTAAGAAAGAGGAAAAGGATGCAAGCATTTATTGATAACAAATCATAGGTCTATAATTGGTAGATCACAATTAGCTTTTTACTTGATTATTTTTGTTATCAAAAAAATATATGTCAACAAAAAATATGAGTTTTTGACAGAGTTTAGCCATAAATATAGACTGCCTTTATTTGTGGATGTCCAGTGGAGTGGCTGCTGTCATGTCAACAGGTGTTTCTGTTGATATTTTGCTATAAGGTTGTTTTCATATTTTATGTAAAATAAACATGTGTATACTGCCTTTCATAGACTATTGTCCCACCTGAAGATGAAGCCTGAGCGCTGTCAGAGTCCGTTGCAACATCACATTGTTCTGTTGGGATAAGTTGTTGTTTTTATTTCTCGTTAGTGAGGACGAATATAAATACTTTTACTGTTTGCAGCCTATGCTAGGCATCAAGAAGTAGGTTAAGTTTAAGACCATCTCACAGTTTGTCAAACTGCTGTGCTGCACTATAGCCAATAACTTCTGCCACCATCAACCGTGGTAATTTATCTAAAAACAAATAAAAATGAAACTAGAAAAGCACTCGGAGAGTGCAGACCTCCGCCATTAGCCCTATCTCCAAATAGTACAGAATCCTTCAAAAAATTCCTGGATCCCGATGGTGATCCGAATCACTCCCAAAATCTAATCAGTTCTTCCTTATGCCATTTCTAACATTTCCTGAAAATTTCATCAAGATCCATCCATAACGTTTTGAGTTATGTTGCTAACAAACAAACAAACAAACAAACAAACAAACTGAGAAATCCTGCCGATCAGATAACCTCCTTGGCGGAGGTAATAAATTATTCAGCATTCCTACCTTAGGTTGATAAAGCCGTAGACTGGGCAGCTGGCTAAAAAGGTTTGATTTTTTTTGGCTGTGGTAGTTCAGGCTTGGAGTCCGAACTCTCGTCCTCCGTGCTCCAGTCCAAATCACTGCCACCATCAGACTCCCCCTCACTCATCTCCTGGATTTTGGCCAAAGCCTTTTCCAAAGTAAATCTTTTAGGAATTCCTCTCTTCATGTTTGTTTGGAAATATGTCTCACTATGTGTGTGTGTGTGTGTGTGTGTGTGTCTGTCCATTTTTTTGTCTGTATCTCTGTGTTTGCCTGTTTATTGTCCTTTATCTCTTCCTTCCTGTGCATAAACAATGAATATTTACACATATGTATAGGGAAGAATGACGTAATTGGATGGAACATTATATTGAAGCCAAAAAACGAAACACAGTAGCGGTGGGAAATTCACTTCTGCAAAATGTATCATTATGTCTCATTCCACAGCCGTCTGTGTGACGGCTGCCGCAGTTGGAGGAATAAATGCTCAGAAATCTTTAGTGCTTCATTAGACCACTTTATAAGCTTCAGGAAACATGCAGAACATATATTTAGGAAAACTCATGGCACGACAAGCATGTAAATTTTTATTTTAACAAATTTATTGGCATCCAAAAATCCCAAACCGTCCATCAGACTGCAGTGGCGGTTCTAGTGGTAATGCAGTGGCTCTCAGCTGAAGTGTGCTTGGACCAAAAAGTTGGTTGCAAAGCTGTTTCCAGTGTGTCACAAATGTGTGGGATCAAAATATGGTAAAAAAACAGTGATGATGCAGTGAAAACTGCTTTGTGCCCAGTGGATGCTTTCTTTGTGCTACTATTATTATTATTACTATTATTATATTATCATTATTAATCATAATAAGAATAATAATGTGGATGTTTTGTTCAATAAAATGTATTTTAACATGTCATGATCATAACAACATAATGGATTTTAGTTTTAATGTGAGCCATGCGGAGAAGCACCAGTTTTTTGGGGTTTCGTGGCGTGGTAAATGTTTCAACATTTGTTGTCATATTTTGGCCACAATCTAATCCATAAAAAAGCATTAATCTGTATTTATTTTTTTGTCATTATAATGTATGATTTGATGTATTTAACATTTTTCTCGTCTTTATTTTTGAAATATTTCTTGATTTCATGAGTGTTTAATTTTTATGAATGCCTGTGATGCATGGTGTGAAATCATTGAGTTGTTGTGTTTATTAATCATGATCTTAATATTAGGAATGCAAAATATTATCAGCAGTGTGTCAGTATTTGCCAATAATAGCTTAAAAACTTAACTATCGTATTGGCCAATAATGAAATTGACGCCGATATGTACATCTGATAATGTGACATCATAATTAAGTGCACATGATGATGCCGGACGTGCACCAACAACAAACTTAACATGCCGGCTGTGTGGAAGAAGTTTGAGGTGTTGGAACAAGACAGCAAAGTAGCTGTTTGCATTGCTTGTAAAATACATGTGATGCAAGGGGGAGCACAACAACACACCTTTAACACCTTGGGTTTAATTTTGCATCTAAAAAACCATCACCCTGATGACTACAAGGACTTTGTTAAGATAAAGAATGATAAAGAAGCTAAAAATATAGCAGCGATCACCCAAAGGTAAGGAGCTGAACAGGAAAATCATTGAATTTATCGCTGTTGATAATCAGCCTTTCAGTGTGGTAGAATATACAGGCTTCCGCGAGCTAATGATGCATTTAAAGCCCCGCTATGTTATACCTAGTAGGCGCTTATAGCCTTACCTGAACTGTAAAACTTTGCTTCCAGCCATGTAGAGAAGCTCCTCATTAAAGCTAAACATATAAGCCTCACTACGGATATAAGGACATTAAGTGTTCATTCTGTTAGCATGTTGAGCCTCACTGCCTCAGTAGATATGAGGATTTCACTCTTAAAAAGCCTGTCCTACACTCACAGGAATGCTCACTCAGCAGCCACAATTGCAGACACTTCTGATAACATGTTTCGGATATGGGAATAGAGAAAAAGAATGTGCATGTCATCCTATGTGACAGTGCACTAAACATGGCAAAGGCAATGACGGACTTCTGTGTGCCAAGTCTCCCATGCATGGCACACACTCAACTAGTGTCCTGTCTCCAGTATTGGAGATGTGGGTGTAACTGGGTTGTTACAAAGCTGTTTGCTATGAAATGCCTATCAAACTTAATTGCTTAGTTAGTTTGTGCTGTTTAAAGCAGAATCAGGAGAACTACTTCAGTTGCAGTTTTTATTTTTTTTGTTCATCTTAAGTATCAAAAATTAAAAATCATGTTTAAGCTCTGAACTAAAGCTAGATTTTTTTGCATTTAAGAATCTGTCTTTTTGTTGTTGTTGTTGTTATTTAAAGCACTTTGTCAGGAGTATCTCAGTGAGCTATCCTGCAAACTGGCAGAGTAATAAGGAGAATCAATCTAAATGCGTAAGCTATTTCTTTTTTGCACTGTGGAGCTCAGTGTCAGCAGGTTATTTTGCTGTTTTATTACCCTCAAAGATGCAGATGACTTTGGTTGTACTGTTAAAAATACATGTAGCATGTAATACACATGTAACCCAAAGAAATTACTGTAATTTTTTCATTGATGGCTGTATTTGAAAAAAAAAAAAAAAAAAGTACATCCTTCATTTCAGATAAAAATCAAATTTTTGGTCATTTTCTAAAAAAAAAAAAAAAAAATAGACTACCAGTATTCAAAGAAAATATTTGTAGTGCAGGATGGAATTGGTTTTTTTGACAGTGGAAAAAATGTGATTGAATATCAGTATCGGCCAAAATAAGTTTTAAAGTATCGGCATATGGGAAATCGGCAAAAATCCAATATCGTGCATCCCTACTTAATATCAATCAAGCCAGAATAGAGCAGCCCTGGGTTAGACTCACCCAGCCTACCTGCTCCGTCTTTGCTATATTGACCCCTCTAATATTGTGAAATTAGAAAATCTAAGCCTTTATCAATAGATAAATCATGTTAAAGAAGAATACAGTCAATAAAACACCAATCAACTAAGGACTTAGGGAAACTCAGAGTGTTTTCTTCCTAACTCCTGTCTGTCACTTGTCCACACTTCATTTGAAGCAGCCCTGACTTAGTCTTGTTTCATGGCAGGATTTAGCCCATTAATTATTTTTGCTGGATTAGGTTGTAATAGCCTTAAATACAAAAATACCCAACAAACCCACACATACCCACCACCCACCCCATTGTCTTTGTCATGCTTTACTCTGAGGAGCTGGATGCTGTCTATGTTGATACATTTTGCTTACAGGTGGCCATTATGATTGTTATAATTTTTGTAAAATTCAAATAATTTTGAAATTTGTTGTGATACAATGGCAAAAAAATGGAAGTTCCAGGTACCGATGTTGTTCTTGTTTTTAGTCTAGTCTGTCTAAATTGCACAAAGAACAAGTACAGAGCCAATTAAAAGTATTTAACCCCATGGATGTTTTACCCTTTTGCTGATTTTATAAATCAATCTTTGTCAAAATAATTTCAAAATGGAAAACAGATTTCTACAAAGTTATGTCAATTAAACGCAAATATGTAATGTAAAATAAGTGATCGCATAAATATTCACCCCCTTTAAAGTGGCTGACCTAATTCAACAGAGGTCCAGCCAACTGGTGCTAGTAGTTTCACCATTAGTGAAACGGGGATCACATAAGTTCAGTGAATGTGTCTCAATTGACTGTAGTATAAAGACACCTGTGTCTGGAAGGTCCAGTCACTAGTTAATCAGGATTCCTGGCTACCATTAAATCATGAAGACAAAAGAACACTCCAAACAATTTAGAGAAAATGTTACTGAAAAATGCAATTCAGGGTGTGGACACAAAAACATTTCTAAGGGATTGAACGTCTCAGTAGTGGCAGCATCATGCTGTGGGGACGCTTCTCAGCCCTGGAAGGCTTGTGAAGGTAGAGCGTAAACTGAATGCTGCAAAATATCCTGGAGGACAATCTAATCCAATCTGCAAGAGAACTACAGCTTGGGAGAAGATTTTCCAGCAAGACGGGGAGCTGTGATACATTTCAATGCTGTTGATCGTGAAATAACAGACTACCTTTTGTAAGCCTGTGATATTAGAATATATGAAAGTATTGATCACCTGTAGTTGCCTGTGTTACACAGATAACAGAAGAGCTATAGAAATCTGTTAAGAAAATGTTTGAATTTCAGCTTTCGTGACAATATCAGATCATTCAATTTCTGTAGCATCTGTTCAAACTGTTTGGCTAGAAAGCAGTCAGACTACCACAAACTCTCCTCTCTCTCTCTCTCTCTCTCTTTCTCTAGGTCTCTGGATTCTTCCTCACTTTAGTGCTCAGGCAGTAAGCCCATGCAGCCAGGGAGTCCAGTTCACTGGCCTGATAGAGATGAAGTTGTAGGGCCCTTTCTATTTCTCCCTTTTCTTACTCCCCCCACCCACTCAATGTCTCCAGAGAAAACAAGAAATATCTCAATCTGAGCTGTGAGCTCTGGTTCACTGGACTGATTGATACAGAGATGTCTGCACTGCATGAGAGAAAGAGAGACAGAAAGACGTAAAGTGGACATGGAAACTAAAGAGAAAAGAGAGTGGAAGGAAAAGAAGTAAATCAGGTAGAGTGAAAAGCAAGGAAGGCAGAGTGAAGGATAAAAATGAATGTTGAGTTTCCTTTTTGCAGTCAGAGATGTCAGAACTCCTAAAGGCAATAGTTAAAGGAAGCTTTAAAGACATACAGTGACATTTCCAATTATTGCCAGTCCTTTTACTTAAGGGGGGCAGTAGTTCTCCACTTACAGTCACATTTATAAGTGCTGGAAAGCCATCAGAACAAAAGGTTAAATTGATCATTCTGTCTGCTTAAAACCACTGGTGTAACCCCAATGATAGTTACATATGGCAGAGACTCTGCTTTAGAAATTCCTACGCAAGCAATAAGTCAAAATAGATTACAAAGTAAATCAATTTTCCAATACATTGCACCCATCAGTATAAAAGTCATCTCTAAATTACAATGCCAGTAACAAACTTCAATCCAATACTGATACTAGTTTGTCTAATAAAAACATCTATAGGAACCTATGAAATGAAAGTGCTGCAGGTGTCAGTGGTTTAGTCTTTACTCAGGCACTTGAGCTGGGAACCACATGGCCACCAATCCAAGACCCAGTATAGACAGTATGGAAATTGATCTGGTTGCTGTAGAAGGGCCAGTCCACTTCTCTGTCACTGCCGAGGTTCCCTTGAGCAAGGTACTGAACCCTAAACTGCTCGGGGGCTCTTTTACATGCAGTCATTAGCTGAGTTTCCAAAACAGTTTTTTTGCAATATAAAAGCAATATTTCTTAAATGTCGACTAAGTACATTTGTGCTTTGAATGTGTTTCCACTGAAGGGAGTTTTGGGCATGAGCCGTGCAATTATAAACAAGAAGTAAACAGGCGAGAGGGGCTGAGCTGAGCATCGTTGGTCTGGACATGTTATATTTTTTGTTATTGTTTTAACTGAAGTTACTGTTTTGATAGAGAGCCCCCTGGTAGTGGAATTTACATACTGTGCATTTAAATGCATACTGCATATGCTATATATAGAGACGGGAGCTCAGTATGTCACATCCCCAGCAGTCTAGGCTATAGCTGTATGACTAAAGGCTGGTCCAGGCTTTATAGGTTTACTATAAAGGCAAGTTTTAGGACTATTCTTCTTGAAAAAAAGAGAGAGTGTCTGCCTTCCTGACCCTGACTGGTGAATCATTCCAAAGTAGAGAACGTCTCTGATACTCCTCTTTCTCCCCTACTACTTTTGGGACTTTAGGTACCACAGAGCTGGTCTGTACTCAGGGAGAATAGTGTCCTAAAGGGGTAAACAGGATGGTAAATGACTGTTAACAGTCTTGTTGGAGAGTAGAGGGATTTTAAACTAGAATACAATAAGAGGGAGCCAATGCAGAATAGCCTTTGTAGAAAAAATAGCATCGCCTGTTTTCAGTCTAAGCATAAATCATTTCAGTTTGTTCAGCAACTAAAAACACAGTGACTTGTAATCACTTCACTATTTCACTCTAAAATAAGTCATCATGGTCATTGTTTTCTGTTGTGAAAGTGGCTGGTAGACTAAACAACATTCAGCTGCTTACATTTGTTTGAGTGGCTGGTGATGGTTTCCAGTTCTGGTCAATACAGCCAGAAATGTGGCAGTGTAATGTTCCTCTCTGAAAGGGCATATAATCAAGTTTTGGGCTCATGCTTTTGTCATAACAGCCTTAACCAAAAACAGCAAATGCATAAAACTGGGGCAGATGTTGAACCAAAATTGTAATTATTTTTTCTCTGCTTCTGTATAGAAGGAAAACCAACTTTATGGTAAATCCCCGATGGCTGTACTGATATAACTTGGAAAAAATTTCTGGATTTCCTGATTTAATCAAGCATTGCCTGGTTATCGTTTTCAAAAAAAAAAAAGAAAAAAAAAATTACAACCAAATGTTGACAGCTTGTCAAAAATTAATTTGTATGTCAGTGTGAAAATTTTCTTCTTTTTTCTGAAGAAGTCAAGTTTTTATTCCCAGCAGAAGCATCAACTGTCATTTGATTTTGAAACTTCTTGTGAAGTGACTGGCTTAAAAGTACGTCTGCAGTGCATAAAATGCAGATTTGGTTGTTTTCAAGTTGAAGAAGCTAAGGCTGTGAATGATGAACCTAACTGTAACTACGTTTGCCAATAAAGAAGAAACTCAACCACTGAAATAAGATGGATGGGACAAAATGACAATGTTCATAGATATCTTACAAACATAGAAACCCTGCAAAGGTGCAAGGTTTACTATGGATGACATGACAGTGTGCTGTTCATGCATTAATAGTGTTGATAGATGTAAATTTTCCCTGACTGTGTGGTACTCATCTGCTGTCCTTTACCTGAATTCAGTGCCTTTAAAGTTAATACAATCGGGCTAAAGCTGGAGCAGTTAACTTGGTTAATTAGTTTGTCTAGAAACAGATCCTGTATGAGTACAGCATTTGAAGGTGAAGGAGATATTGAAGTGCAGGTTATGTTCTAGATTTCCTTTGTAAACTTAAGTTATATTAAGGGGGTTTTGCCTTCATTTGGGGAGTGGATGGTGTAGGAAATGTGGGAGAGAGAGTGGGGAATGATGTGGGAGGGAGCCACAGGTTTGATCTGAACCTGGAAGGACCAGCTTCCATGGCGCACTTCTAGGAGCCTCAGGTGTAAGCTCTGCTTCAGTATCCTAGTAGCCTTAGTAAGAAGGTGATTCTTGTTTCTTAAAGCAGTAGTTCCCAACTGGTGGTTTGGGACCCAAAAGTAGGTTGTAGTGTTTCAATGGGTCCTGAATGGATGCCTGCAAAACAAGCCATAGGTAGACATGCATCCAGATAATTTACTGTAGTCTCTTTTACTAAATAACGAAAGTAAATATTTGTTGCTGCTTGGATCCTACCCGAATTTGGGTAGGATCCAAGCAGCCCGAGTCGGTTGGAATGACGTAGCAATATGGCGCCGCACAGCGTGAGAGTCACTTTCTCCTCAACTTTTACTTTTATGTGTTGTCTAATTTAGCATTTGTGTTACTACAGCACAGGCCTTTGCACAGCTTGCTTTGATGCCCATATAAGTTCAATCATGCATGTAGGATTCCCCTCGCTGGTATGTTCAAGTGTTGCTTACAGCATATGGCGTTTCTCTTTCACTCTCTCCCTCAAGTAGCTAATATATTTCCCCAACAATAATTTTTGATCCTCGAAAAACATCAAAACAAACATCAGCTTACTGCGGACGGCCATGTTTTCCGAGCTTATGCAATGAAACGCATTTACCTCGGAAGTTGGAGTTTTAGAAATCTGGATCAGAATTTCACTAGACCAGTTGGGAACCAGTGACTTAAAGTGCAGCTAAGTGCTAGGCCATCTGCACCCCAGCAATCAGTTTTCAGTAGTAATACTCAAGTTCCCACCAAGATTGAAAAAACATGTATTGGTTTCTTGAGCTCATAAATCCATGTAATAAGAACTAAATGGGGGTGAAGTTTTTTTGTTTAGCAACACATCTGTTTTAATTTTATCAAGGCTAGGAATGATACTGAATTAGGCATATTCAGGTGTCTGGCTGATTTGACCAACTTTTAACTTTAGCAATGAAGACATTCTTTTATTCTGTATCAGCTTTGAGATAACTTCAAGAAGTCAAGAGTCAGCTTTCAATTATTTTGACCGATTATTGGCCTGACCAATTACCGAGGCCAATATTTGGCATTTAGCTGATATACATAAAATGCTGATTTGATAATCGGCCAAATACACGATTATTGGTATCAGCATTTTATTGGACTAATATCAATACATTTAATTAGTCAAAAGATGCACTACTCTGGTTCAACTGCAAAGTGTGTCTTTTAGGGCCGCAACAACAAATCGATAAAATCGATAATTAAACGTTGCCAACGAAATCATATTTTTTTGCAGCTGCAGTGTCTTTCCCTCTGGCTTTATTTTCATTCTCCACAGTGTCACTAAATGTCCTGTTTATATTGTCCTGAATCACTTCCTGTTTTCCTGCCTCTACTGTGATGCTCTCTCCCATTTCTCATGCTGATAGAGATAGGGCTCAATTGTTATTATCTTTTATATTTTTTATCATGCAAGTGATCTAGAGATGTTTGATTAATGGGTGTAATTTCAGTCTGACTGAATAACCAGTAGATTAACGTGATAATCAAAACAAGGGTTTCAAACAGTTCCACATAGGTCCTGGGTCTTTGGCTGAAAGAGGGGCAGGAACATAAAGAAGACAAAAGCTGACCAAAAAGTCACTCTGATGGAAAATAATGCAGCATTCTTACAGGTCCTACAGGTTCCTGCTCTCCAACTCTTATCAGGTGTAAGTTATATTTCTGAAAGCACCGCAGCTGGGAATTGGCTTCACATAGCTGCATTGATGGATGAGACTGTGAAAGAGAGAAGTATTACTGTTAGAGCTGTATCAGGACTAACATAGCTGAAATATCTATCAAATCCTGTCTGTTGTAGACTAAATGATTAGTTCTAGCAACATTTTTAGAGCTTTTATTCTTATGATGGATGCATTTTATAAACTTGACCTTTACATTTCAAGAGGTGTAGGGATATTTAATGCAACAAAGAAAAGTTGCAACACTGATGGATTGATTTCTGCTTAGTTTAGCTGATAATAAAAAGTAATCCTCCACAGCTGTAGCTGTGGGATCTACTTTATATGGTGAGACACCTGAGTAAATATTCGTGGCACAAACTGCCATTTCATACTCATTTAGTCAACTGGTTGTGTTAACATTGGCTCATGTATTTGTCCTTGGTGTTTTGTTAAATCCATGTGATTTCCTCCATGAAACACCCTGTTGTTGTGTAAGCTTCTAACAACTCATAAAGTAACTCATTTCAGCATATGTAACCTTATATTAATGCCACATTTTTTCATCACATTTTCCTTTGGGTGGTCTGTGAAAAAAAAGACTGGTCTGCCTTAGAAAAAAGCAAAACAAAAAAAACTTTAGAACCCTGAGTGCGGTTTAAGTGGGTCGCTGGAGAGTTTAATAGGCGAGGGGAAACCCTGAGCTGCAGCTGAGTGTGCAGACTTGCCATCAGACAGACATGGCTGGAGGAAGACGATGATGTGCTCAACATTTCTCCTCGAAAGCAGGCAGGCAGGCTAGGGAGAGCTATGGATGGGACGAGGTGGAAAGATGGTGAGAAAGAGGCTGTGGAAGTCAATAATGTACTTAACCTCACTCCGCAGTCTCCCTGTGTCCCTGTTATTTTAAGGAAATGACGATGAAGACGGGGGAGGAAAAGGTGAAGGGAGAATGGGAAGGTGGAAGGACCTGGGAATGTGAATACTCAGAGGCACTAAAGAAGCGCTGGGTTTTTCTGTCAGCATAAATGTCAGAGTAGTTAAGTGTGCATAGGGCATGTGAGGAGGCCGGGGTGCAGGAAGAGCCCCATATAAGAGGGAATAGCCCAGTTTTATGGCCACATAAATCTCCCATCCCCTCACTGAAGCTTGTAACCCACCTCCTCCTCTCTGAGCTCTCCTGCCTCGATGTAGCAGAACTCTAAAAACCTCCTTTTGACTTCTTGACTCTATCTGCCGCTCTCTTTTGCTTCATTTCTCTCTCTTTCACACACTCTTGACCCATGCCCTCTTTTTTTCCTCCAAGTGGCACACCATATATTTTTTTCTTTTAGCCCTCCAGCAACCAGGGCAAGAGCTTAAAAATGTCTACAGTCCATTTCATTTTTCTACTAGGTCTGAGTTTTTCCCCTGTATAATATCATTCCTATTAACACTTTTATAATAAACCTCTGAGTTTGTGCTCTGAATATTTAGTAAATCAAGAAAGGTTCTGTTAAATTAATTAAGTTGATTATTTATCCTTAAGCAGCAGGTCATCTTCCTGAGAGATTCACTTCTAACACTAACACACTCTTTTAACACACCTTAACACCATTTACACACGTGTCTTCAGACCTGTAGCCGGTGCAGTGGAAGGGGTGGTTCTTTTCTTCCCGTTTTTTTTTTTTTTTTTTTTTTTTTTGAAAGTGGACCTCTTTGTACTTTGTCCTCTCATTTTTTCTTGTTTTGCGTCAAATGACATGTAACTGTTGTATGTTGTGTCACATGCACAAGTTTTAACCACAAACATTAACTGAAGGCAGATTAGAAAAATGCTTTTAATAAGATAGGACTTACCTGGCTGGCTTATTTACATTGTTGGATTTGTTTAAAATTACAAGTCATTGTTATGTAAGGACAGGGACACAAAAATTTCTTTACAAAAAAATACAAGAAAAGAATTACTTGAATTCTGGATTCTTTTATGTTGGGGCCAAACAATATAGGTTACATTGCTATGTTTTTCTTAATGGTATATTGGGATTATTTTTTTAAACAAAAAAGGAAAATATACCTGATAAATGTAGTGCCTTTTATCAATCATGTTATGGTTTTTTGAGGTTGAACCCAGGATGAGGAGACGGTTGAGCAGTTTTTTAAGATATTTATTGTGCAGGAACAGTGCTGGGGGGGGGGGACTCCAAGTGTTCAGGGAGAGTGAGAGGCAACAGTGAGAGTGCTCGGCTGGGCTGTAGTGGGGCGGTGAGTGAGGTGCTGGAAGGCAAGAGGACACAGGTTAGAAGGGTGATCACAAAAACACTGGAAAAATGCAAGAATCGATCTCATATGTGTGAGCCTGGCGATGAGGGTTTACCACAAGTGAGGCAAGTCAAAACTCAGGCGTCTGAGGAGAGCTGCAGCAGGTCTTAAAAAGTGAGCGGTGATTCGTAGATTCGCTGCAGGTGCGATCCTCAACGCCGTGGGAGAAGGGGAGGCCTCAGAGAGAACACAGATCAAGTGAGCAGCCAGCACAAAGGGTTCCGGAAGCCAGGCACCGGAAGTTACCAAAATAATAGCAAAAGGTACAAAGTAAAACACTACACATTAATCAATCATGTATTACATTTATTATTATTAATCATAGCCTCCTACTTTTCCTCTTGCAGCTTGTCCTTGTGCCATTCTAATAACGCTATCCACGTCTTTGTTGCCCTAACGGAGGCTTTTCTAGCATGCCTGGAACTTGGGTGACTTTCTGGGGTATTTAAAGATTAAAATCCACATCGGTAACTCTGATGTTGAATGTTTTTTATCCATTCTTTAATCCATTTTTCATTGTCTCTACTGCTAGCTTAGCAGCTAACCCACTATATTGATTTCCTACAATGCTTTGTGATGGGCTGTGACAACCAATGGCGAGCTGTTTCTTTGTCATGCTTTGTCAAACTGTGCATATCTTTATTATTAGCTCATGTGGGAGACAGCCCTCTGTGTCACTGCAGACAGGAAGTACTTTGAATAATGGCTCAAAGACAGACAATAGGAAAAAGCCCAAAGACTTTTTTCTTTCGTAAAAATACGAATATTTTGAAGACTTTGTCACAGAGTTATCTTTTCTTCACCTCCCACATCTGAGATATGGGAGAACAAGTTTGTGCAAGAATAGTCAGTCATTATTGTTCATTATGTGTCACACATAAAATTCTTTTAATTTCCCCTTATTTTTTTCTTTTATATTTATAGTCCCATAACTTTTTCAAAATCCAAGTGACATTACTGCAGCATAGTGCTTGTGGTAACAAGCTGCATTCAGCTGCTCCATGCCCCCCCCAATTCATAAACTACGGCAGTGCCAGCCTTTCAAGCTCAGGTTACTAATGGAGCTGCACATGCCAACTATCTCATTTTGTCTTGATAGGCCCATAAGGAATGTGACAGAATGCTCAGCCAGTCACCTTAAAAGATTTTTTTTTAAATCCATGGTCTTTCAAAACACTTTGTATGGGAGATTTCCCAGAGAATGTGAAATGTATCCTCTACAAAGTTATCTCAAGAAGGAAGGTCTACAGTGTACCTTTTGATATACAGTTAGACCCAACATTAATCACCATGAACTAAGCATAACTTACAAGTGGCAAGGAACCTTGAGCAGAACCAGACTCATGTTAAACAGCTACCTGCCAAGCCACACTGGAGTTGGAAATGGCAGGCAGGTATGGAAAAAGCAGGGAGGGCAGCAGGTGTGTGAACTGGCTTTTTATGGGTTAAAATGTTCAGTGTACTTGTACTGTTGGGATCAAGCTGGATTGTAGTTCACACTATTTTTTTCAGCTTGCATTGATTAGAGAGGTAAAGTGACAAAAGCCATTTTCAGTTCTGATATCCTCATCAGATTTTGGTTGAGAAAAGCTGCTGCTTTGTTCTGCCATGTTTTAATTAGACTTCACTTCATTATAAGACGTACCTGCTGTACTAAAGTAGATGCATTTAAAGGGTCTTGTACAACAACTCTCAGTAAATCCATCACTAATGCTGGATGAGAACACAGCCATGGCTATGTACAAGGACTCCCACTGTATGTGAAGAATCAGAACAACTGTATCATTGTGAAGTTCCCAGCATGTCTGAAGCACTAATGTGTAACGGTGATCAAGTGGGTTTATTCTGGCCGGCTGCCCGCTGGAGACTCTGACAGATTGGTGCCATTGGCGCATTATTTCATTAACACTTGTGTTTTCATGGTGAACATCTTCTCACTCGCCATTTCTCTCTCTCTTTTCCTCCCTGCCACCCTCTCCCCCCTCCTTCCCGCCTTGACAGATGGAGAGCGAAAAGAAGAGGAGAAAATACTCCACGAGCAGCAACGACTCTGACACCACCGACAGTAAGTTAGAGAGAGAGAGGAAGAAGATTCATGGGACTGTGTGTGTGTTTTTGAGAGTGTGTCTGTGTGTGAGCAAGCGAGAAACCTGGAAGTGTCAGAAAAGTGAGCTCCTGTGTTGCTGTTTTACGCCGAGCTGCCAGGTTTTAGTCGAGTCCCACTGGGTATTTCTCTTATTCTCCCCTCATGTAGACTTTCTTTCTGCCTCACTGTCTTCTCTGCGCTGCTTTAGATCCTTTTCTTAAATGCAGCAACAATACAGATTTGGATAGGGCGTCCAAGTAGGTATTAAACTTTAGAGAGAATTAAGTATAAAGCTGTAAAAGAAGGAGGAAGATGTTATTAATACTGTCAAGATGGAAATGGTGGTTGAAAGGAAACAATAATTTACCTTTTTATTAAAGAAATCTACGTTTCATGGTACGAGATCCAGACTGAGTGTGTCTCATTCCTCTTTGATAAGGTCTAAAAAGTGTTTTATTGTATTTTATGAGTTGTGGTATTTCTTAAGTTGAGTTGAATGGAGTCACATAAAGATTTTAGAAGGTCTCTTTATGTGTTTTAATATTTGGGCTCTATGATCAAATTGTATGTCTGACCTGAGCCTTTATGGTGCTTCCACTAAAAGTCAGATAGTTAGTCCAAGGTTCAGTCCAGGAGCTGACTTAGTGTCAAGTACATCAATTACCAAATACATGGAGGCTGGAAATTCAATAAAACCTGCATCTCACAGCAGTACAACTGTTCCTCTGAAAGTCTGGATTAATGGGCTTTGGAGTTTATGTTAAACACATTAAAAATGTTGACAAGTTTCCTCTACTGCCTTTAATTAAAACCCCCAAGAACTTATCTCTGTTTATCTAAGTTTCCTGTTTATTTTCAACAAAGAAATCTTTAATGAAATAAGGACTTTAATTTACAAATTTACATCTACAATCTAGTCTTTGACTACAATGCTATACCTCAAACCTAAACTATTTTAACCTATTAGCACATATTGATGGTAATGTTTGTGTGCTGATATTGTGTGCCTGATTGTCAGTACCTGTGAGCATGGGCCCTGCTACAGTGGTCAGTAGGTGTCTGCTCCAAGCATTGGCACGCCACATTTGCTAAATCTGTAAAGGGCCAGTGTGAAAGGGCAACTTAAAGCTGGTTTTCAGCAAAAACAAATTACGACGTTGTTTGGAGTGAGCCCTAGCACCATTTCCAAACTGAAGACCAAGTTCTATATAATGAAGGATGTCAGAGACAGGCCACGAATTGGGTGTACCAAACAAAACGACACCCCGAGACGACCATTTCCTCACCTTGTCATCACTTAGAAGCTGTCTGCTACAAATTTGCAGTCACAGTTTGCAGGACAGTATGACCGGCATCTCTCCAGACAATCTGAGTAGATCGCAGACAGCCAATCTACAATTTCATAGGCCTGCCAGGAGGCCTGCCATGACTGCCCTTCATCGTCGGGCCTGTTTGCACTGGTGTCTGCAACACGTGCACTGGAACCTGAACATGTGGAGGAACATTATGAACAGGGATGTTTCCAGATTCTGCCTATGGCAGTTGGATTGTAGGGTTAAAGTGTGGAAGCCTGATTATGCTATGCTGATTACTGCACCAATAGATTAACATCTTTTGGTGAGGCAGTGGGATGGTGTGGGGCAGCATCTTCCTCACCGGAAATATTAGGCTTGTCATCATTGGAGGCAATCTCAATGGAGAGACATTGAGATGAAATTCTGCAGCCAGAGGCAATCCCATATCTCCACAGTCTAGGGCTGAACTCTGTCCTCCAGGATGACAACACTAGCCTCCACAGAGCGGGGTTTATCAAGGACTACCTCAAGAATTTGGGAGAGGAGAGGATGGAGTGGCCTGCCAGCAGTCCTGACCTTAACCCCATTGAACAGTTGTGGGATTAGCTTGAGCGTGCTGTTTGTACCAGAGTGACCAACACAACCACATTGGCTGATGTACAACAAATGCTGGTTGAAGAATGGGATGCCGCCCCACAGCAGTGTGTGACCAGCCTGATGACCAGCATGAGGAGGAGGTGCCAGGCGGTTTTGGCTGTGTTTGGTTCTTTCACACGCTACTAAGTCTCCTGTTTGTTAAATGTATGATTTTGACCAATATGTCTTGTTTCTTCAAACTTCAATCATCCAGTCCACCAAACAAGAGTCAATGGCAGAATGAGCAGGGCCCATCCCACATGCTCAGCTCTGCTACTCATCCCACAAATGCATGTTCCTGACAGATGTGTCACCATTTTAAATAAATAAACAGGCTTTCAAATGGTCTAAGATCTACTGCCAAGAAACATTGTTACAACAAAGAAATAATGTACCAAATTTCCTTACTTTTTGTGCTAAGTTTAGTCTGATTATAAAAAAACAATTTAGATTTAGATTAAAAATTATTACAAGGCTTTTAGTAGTTGAGCATGATTATTTGTGGCATTTTGTATACATACATTATAAATGACAGACATATTTTGTTGAACCATTTCACTCACTATTTGGCTAGATTTGACACAAGATTGGATCCACCATTAGACATAGATATGGAAAGTTTAATATACATTTGGACTTCACTTTTGATTCAAGTCTTCCCAAAAGCTTTGCTGAATTGAGGCTGGTATATTTTTTTAATTAGATGAACATGTTTTTAGTGTCAAAGCTCAACCAAGGCTTCCGTTTCTTTAACTATTAGAGAATATATTGCCTAATTTCTTAACTGAACAAAACTATAATCTTTCCCCTCTATACGTCTTTTTCAACTGTTGCTGCAACTTTTTAAGATGATTAACAATAAATCTTAAATGAATCAAAAGTTATTTTTAGCTTTTTCTTTTTTATATTTATGTACTGAAAAGAAATAGTTTCTTTTATAATATTACCCAGCATCTATTCATAGACGATGGCTCCTCAGTAACGATGGAAACCCTTCCCTAAAGTTACATTTATTCATCACAAACTGTCAAAGTTCAGGCAGGACTGCTTCTTATGGGGTTTGATTAAAAAAAGAGCGGAAATTAAAGCTGCAGACAGTGATGATGAAGAATGTCCTGAACCTTTAAACTTTTAAGTTAATTTAAAATTTAAATATATGGAGATGAATTCAGGGCAAAGGAGGGCTTAAACTAAAGAAATAGTTTTACTGCCACAGGGCCACCAGAGGTTACAGTGACCTTGCACAGGTTTAACTGTGATGTGGTCACAGGTTTGCATGTTTGAAAGGATTTTACAGCAGGTTTAACAGGCTGTTTCTCACATGTAGAGGGCCACGCAGACTGCTTTATAATTAGCTGTTAGCCGTTAGCTTCCCCTGGCCAGTGCGACGTGGGCTCCAGCTGCATCTGTTGACTGGAGGTTATCAGGTTTCTAATTGAAGGATGCCCATGATAATTTTGGCTGCCGTGCACCAAGCGGGGCTTTTAATTAACACACGGCCATGATGGTAACCTCCGACTGCGCTGCAGCCCGTTTGGTTATCTCGCCACAGTGATGGAGTGGTGCAGCTGCCTCATGTGGGGCATGTGGATATAACCTGCACACACACACACAAACACACACTCTTGTGGTTTGCAGATGTATGAGTATTCTCTAAAATATGCAGCAGATGAGCTCACAGTCCTTTTGAGTGTGTGTATACCTACCCCACACTTCTAAAATAGCACTCCTACACACTCACTGTTGAATATACAAATCTGTGACAAATGGAAAGAAACACCAGCACAATGCGTCTAAGTGAGGTGTTGTTCCACCTCCAGCCTCCAGAAAAGATTCAGTGAGCCTTGGCAGCCACTCTCCACGTCTCCTTTGTGTTCAGATGATGCTTGTTGAGAGCGCTGCTGTCTGACACACTGCTCCAAATCTCCCCAAGGTGTTCAGTTCAAATTGAGATGTGTTTTAAAGAAAATGAGGATGCGCACACAGGGCCGCAGAATGAATATTTTGAAAGCTCATAAAAGTATCAGGGTCTTTGATTTAGATTTAGTTTTGAATATAAAGGTAGAATTTATCCTTCTTAAAAAGATGTTCTTTTAGGGCTGTATCTTCAATACTCAATATACTAAATTATGATGGAAAAGCAGCACTTATTTCAACCAAATATACCGGAGCTTAACAGGAACTTTGGCCCATTGAAAAGAAACCACAGTAGGCCTCATCTACACAGTCCAAGCCAACATCGCAGTTACTATAACAATATGTCCATTTCACTTATGATATATTAAATGATCTTTGTGTCACATCCTGAAAATTGGGCAACAATAACCCCAAGAGAGAATGCACATATTTTCTTTCCTTTTTTGTTTAAGATATATTTTTGGGCTTTCTGTATGTCTTTGTTGATAGAGAAGAACAGTTGACTGAATCGGAAACAAGGATGAGAGAGTGAGGAAAGGAGCCACACGAACTTCACGAACTTGAACCCAGGCTGCCCACTCACATGGGGTGCAGCCCAACCACTAGGCCATCTACACCCCAGAATGCAGGGTATATCTGGGAGTTAAATGATCTGAAGTCATATTTTTGTTAAAACTACAAACTCTTCACAAATCAATAAATCATGGGTGGGTGTCAAGATAGCCCAATACTGAGATCTGATGTCAGCTCAACATTGGGTTTTGACATCAGCTCAGTGTGGGGATCTGATATTAATTCAGGTTTTAATGGCAACTTAACCCTCTGAGGATGGTGTTGTTGTATACGACAAAAAGAGACACGTTATTCAAAGTTAAATAACTTCTGAAACAGTGGTGTAAAGATAATGCGATATGGTTTGGTTAACCAATCTTGACGTAGCCCTGGATCGGCAAAAATGCGGCACAAATCGGTCTTTGGACTGGTTTTAACGTTATTGATCGGTTCACTGAGACTCTGCTGTTTGTTTTCATCGCTCGTTCCCCCATGCTCTGGCTCAGCGTCTGTAATTTCGCACAACCCATAGTGACCTTTTACCTTTTAAATGAGAGTTTCGTTCACCATAGGTGCTCGCTAGGTAGCTGGATGTGTTTCACCGGTCATCACCTAAACGTCTTTCAGTTACAGTTCTACACATCAGGAAAAAGTCATGTGGACTTTATATGAAGGAAGGATAACTTTTGAAATGTCTGTCCGTCTGTACACTTTGGAGAAAAGCAATTAAGAACTACTAATCCTATATGTGATATCTTTGAATTTTGGCCTGGTAGAAGGGAGAAGTGGGCTCCTCATGTCTACAGTGTCCCAAGACTCCAGGCACACTCTGACCTCGTCATCTGCTCAGATGGGCTATAAGTGCTCCCAAACTTTATAGCAGGTCCCATCAATTAAAGTCAAAGGTTATAGAAAATAAAATAGATTATTTTTCCGTCCAGTTGATAGTGCTGTAGCACCCTTTGTCTGGTGAGGTCGGTAGAAGTGTAATGGTCATAGAGCAGGAAAAAAGTTACACAACAAATATGAAAGGACCAGGGAAGGACACAAGGCGTTTAAATCAAACGTATGAACCTATTTGGGATTTTTTTACAAAGCAGGGCACGAATAAGATGGACATGACACATGGGGTTTGCAAGAAGTGAAAAAAATATATAGTGGCAATATAATAAACAGGAGGGCTGATTAAAGTGTGTTGAATATAGACTAAAAGTCTTTTCTTACAAGTTTAAACCTTTGGTTAAGTTTTCCTCTGTGGAAGAAAATGCAGTTTAAAAAAAAGGTATAAATCACAATACATCGTAACACATGGTATTTCAATACTCAGTCTAGTGCAAAATGTTAAAACTGTGACCTAAGTATCGTGACCCAAGTATCATGATAATATCATATCAGGATTTAAATATCGTGATATCGTACCATGACCTAAGTAACACAATGATATTGTATTGTGACCTAAGTATCAGGATAAAATTGGGACCTAAGTGTCTTGACCCCAAGTATCATAATAATATCATGTCAGGACCTAAGTATTGTGATCTTGTGTTATAACAAGTGCTGTCAATTGATTAAAAAAAAAAATCAAGTTAATCACATCACTATGCTGTGATTAATCATGATTAATCACTGCTGTGATTATTAATCACAGCATTTCTTTAGTTTTAGTAATTTTCAGATTTTTACATTTTTATTATTACCAAGTGTTTATTTTTTATTATTTTAACTTTATGTTAAAACACTTTAAAAGCACTTTTTACCAAAAAATGTATTTTTATTATTATTACTATTATTATTATCTATAAATTAACATTTAAAATACTACCATTTACTTGTATTTTTAGTTGAGATAGATTAGTACAACTGTGGTGTTTAAATGAAGAAATATTAAACAAACTAGAGTTTAAAACCTATTTGTGGTTTGTAAATCAGAGTGTCTTAATTCACTGAGCAATAATATTTACAGACTGCAAACGAGTCCAGCAGACAAACACATCAGGCACAAAATAATTTCTGCTGTAAAGTGAATGATCAGGTATACTGTAGCTGTGTTTGCTGACTGATGTCCAGTGGTCCACTTTAGTTGCCTTTTTATCTGTCATACAGTTCACAGATTCTTGTGACAGTAGTTCTCGTACTGAAGGTGTTCTGTGGTACGGGTCATCCAAGATGACCCGGATGATGTCTTAAAGTCCCTTATCATCAACGACGCTGATGGTCTGCAGTCTCTGGCTACCCATTAGCAGTCCTATTAGTTAGCTTAGATGTTGACGAGTTTGAGGACAAATCTGGGTCTGCTGGACTGCACTGGTGTAGCTTGGCATTATGGCTTGATCCCGTGTTTTTGTTAGCATCTTTGCTAACATTAGAAAAGATGCGTTTTGCCCGGAGGTGGTTTTTCAGACTTGTTGTACTTCGGAGTAAAGACAGTTCATCACTGCAGTATGTACACACAACTTTTGTTTCATCCAGACTTCCATTAGGCAGCTTTTTAAATGAACATTTGCCGTGAAGCAGACCTGGGTCCGTCTCTTGACTCATCACTGCTGGCTGCGTTTGACCCACCTGTAACCTTTTTACCCCAGGAAGGTAAACATCTGTGCAGGAGGACCATGGGAGGAAGTTGTGGTTAAACGTAGTCATATGATTATGCGTTATTATTTTTTTAACGCATTATGCTTTGCAGACTAATTACAAGCGTTAACGTGTTTATATTAACAGGCCTAGTTGTAACCTAAGTAACATGGCCTAAGGATGGTGATATTATGTCGTAACCTAAGTATCATGACCTAAGTATCATGACCTCAATATTGTGATATATCGTATCATAATTTATTGTATTGTGATTATGTCATATCGTCACTTAAGTATCTTGATAATAATGTGACCTAAGTATTGTGACCCATTTATCATGATAGTATCATATCAGGACTAAAATATGATGTTGTACCATGACCTAAGTATCACAATGATATAGTGTTGTGACCTAAGTATCAGGATATTGTATCCTAACCCAAGCATCGTGATCTAAGTACCATCATAATATCATACCAGATAATATCGCAAGTATCATAATCTAAGTATCATGACCTAAGTATCTTGATATATCATATTGTGACCTAAGTATCGTGACGTATTTATTATGATAATATCTTATCAGGACTTAGATATTGTGATATTGTACCATGACCTAAGTATCACAATGATATAGTATTGTGACCTAGGTATTGTGATATCATATCCTTACCCACGCATAGTGATCTAAGTGCCATGACAATATCATATCGGATGATACTGTATCGCGACCTTAGTATTGTGATTATATTGTATCATGACCTACGTAATGTGAAACTATTGTATCCTGGGGCCAAATTCAATCTGTGACTTAAAAACCAAGGTATCACAAGGCACCATATCGTACCATTTTTTGTAGCGTTGCACCTCTAACATGATGCAATGACAAAGAAGGGAGCTGATCTGAAATGGCAACAGTAATAGTCTTAGCCTGCGGCTAACAGTGAGCCACATTAGCTTCTTGCAGTCACAATTAACTGCATGAGAGTCTGCGTTTTGAGAGACAAGATCAGGCCGAGACTCTTCTAGTCGATGAACAGAATCTGTTAGTATGTGGTGTACTGAGGTGATCCTCTGGGTCTACACCACACACTATGCGACCAAAACTGAAATATCAGTGATTATTTGTCACTATGTGTGGGGTTTCTCACACAAAAAAAATATTGATTAAAATGTGACAGGCTTTAGTTTAAAGGCAAGTTAACACAATATTTGATGTCAAGATTAGGAGAAGTCTGTTCGGTGCTTCTGTATTGTTTCCTAAAGGAACAGCAGAGCGTCTAACAGCATTAATCCAGAATTTGAATGTGTGGTGTCGTCAAAGTTGTGATGTAACAAATCTGTGGCACCATGAATGACATAATAATTACGCAACGAAAATCAATGATCAGATATGTTGCCAAGACTTTTGGTATTTGGTTTGATATGGATTCATTGTTGCAGCCCTTACATAAAGTATATATTAGATTAAGAGAAAATATGCTTTATCATAATATATGTCTTTTAAAGAGGTATTTAAATGCTATTCATATGGCACAGTCTTACAGCACAGTCTGTTCAGTGGTACATTTTGACACTGCCACTCAGAGCAGCTGAGAGGAGGATTAATTTGAAAGGCTGTCAATTCATGCCATATTTCTAGTCGTGCTGTAGCGTGAAAGTCTGTCTGTGTCTGTGTGTTATGATTAACTGATGATTTAGAAAAGAGTGATATTTGGCCATGTTGTCAATTGAATACATGCATTTGTATGTAACATAAGCATTTCGATTGAGGGAATGTTTGGACGTTTTAGCAGCTCTGTTAATCTAGTAGGAGTATATGAGTGAATTTTGTGTGTAAGTGTGTTAGAGAGAGATAGTCAGTGATTTTGAAGACAGGCCTGACAGCAGCTCTGCCCTCAGTGCTGTTAGACGTCACAAGTGAAATTAGCTGTACTGCTGCGGTGGCAAAGGGAATATTTTTAGTGGGAGGCAGCACACATGCAGTCACAGTGTGCTTTACACACTATTGGCAAATTTGTATTTTCCATTATGTGACTATGATGTAATTTAATTGGGATATGATGCAACACTTAATGACAGCCTTCTTCATGGCGCTCATTCGAAAATAAGCTTTTGGCTATATCTGCTGCAGTAGCTCTGTGATTTAAAAATACATGTAAAAACAGCATAAATGCAATTACACACGTGCTCCTGTGTTCTCGGCACAGAGGAAAACACACACAGGGCTGCTGATTGAAGCGGTGGGTGGGATATTGGCTCCAGCGTCTGGTTAATTGCCATTAAGCTACGTATTAATGAGGTTGTAAAGGACCACAGTGGACTAACTGCTTAACAAGATGCTATTTATACTGTCATTACTTATTAAACCCTTTAATAGATCATCATCAATCTGCTTCAATTAAAGGCCTGACTCTTGTTGGTGTCAGAACCATCACAAGGAAGGGTTTTGTTCAGCTGCTGTCTAAAGTTCTTCTCCACAGTGTTTGAATCGCCTCCATCAGTGTTAATTACAAAGGCCTTGAACTCTTCTACAATACTCTTTTCTCTGTTGATGAGCAGCTTTTTGCTCTCTGGTAGGACACAGACTCCCTGCTGTTTCTTAATGGCTGATGTAACAGTGTTTTTATTGTATTTGTATTGTAAACACTGTCTACCAAACTGCTCTCTCCACTGGGACAGTAAAGTTTCTCTAGAGTGATTTTGAACACAAGCTGTGTTCATGGTGTCTGATCTACAGCCAGAGACCTGTTCTTCATTTTACCTGCTTTAAACAACATTCATGGGCATGGATGCACATTTGTGATGGATCCAGCATGGATAAAGTGTGTCAGACATTCTGCCCCAGACTAGTTAAAATTATAAACAATTCACAACTGTGTTATTAGTAAACAGTTACAACTTTCCTAATGATACAGCGTGGTTTGGAGCTAGCACATGGCTTTGGGTGCAGAACTGTTGCAGTTTGGTTAGATTTGTGCCAAAACTTTATGGTTTTGGAAATGAATGAGGTTGTGATTTGGACTGAATTGCAAAGTGCATACACTATATGGACCAAAGTATTCAAATGCCTGAACATTATACCAGCAGTGACTGTAATGACACTGTTTTCAAATACATGGACTTTGATATGAAGCCCCCCCCCCCTTTTGCAGCTATAGCTGCTTCTTCTCTTCTTGGAAGGCTTTCCACAACATTTTACAGTGTTTTGTGGGAATTTGTGTCCATGAGGTCAGACTCTGATGTTGGACCAGAAGGCCTGGCTCACAATCTTAGTTCATCCCAAAGGTACTTGCTGGGGTTGAGGTCAGGGCTCTGTCCAGCATTGTCCAAAATGTCTTGATATGCTGAAGCATTAAGATTACCCTTCACTGGAGTTAAGGGGTCTAGCCCAAACCCTGTAAAACACCCCCATACAGTTGCCCCTCCTATACCAAACTTCTCAGTTGGCACAATGTACTCAGGCAGGTTACGTTCTCCCGCCATCTGCCTAACCCAGACTCACCCATCAGACTGCCAAACAAAGAAGCGTGATTCATCACTCCACAGAACACATTTCCACTGCTCCACAGTCCAGTGTTGGTGTGCTTTACACTACTACCTTTGACACTTAGCAGTGGATTTGGTGATTTGAGGCATGAATGCAACTGCCCAGCCATGGTAACCCATCCATGAAGCTCCTGCTGACCTTAATGCCAGAGGAAAATTTGGAACTCTGCAGCATTAGAATCGGCAGAGCTTTGGTGACTTTTACACAACATGCACCACAAGGCTGTTGGAATGAATTTCAGGGTTTGAATATAATTGAATAAAATATTTAAAAACTCATTAATATTCGAAAGCTGAAGTTACTATTCGAGCGTGTTTTTAAAATATTGTTGCTATTTATAGTCGTTCTCGAGTCTCTCCCCTCTCTCCTTGGCCTCTACTTCACCCATATGTTAGTGTAGGAACCAAGTGTTTCGTCATGTAACATGTGACACGTGACACGTGACACGTGACACAATGAACAATAAAGTTTTCACACCAAAACACAGAGGCGCTGCAATGGCTGCCATTGGGGAAGTTTGGGAATGTTTATGGCCAAAGTGGTGCAGACGTTGGTGGTGATTTGGGAAGTGAGGCTTTGCTACATCAAGAAATGCTGATGTTAGAGAGTAAAACCGCGTTGCCCACCGACAGTAACCCGCTGTCATGGTGGGAGACATTCCAGTCCAGGTATCCTCTCCTGTCCCAGTTCTACCTGTGCATCCCGGAGAGGGTTTTCTCCATGACTGGGACGGTAGTGAACAAAAACGCTCTGTTCTTGATTCAGAAACTGTGGATCGCCTCATGTTTTTAGGTAAAACATGTAGGGACAAGATAGTACAACATTTTTAAAAATGTTTTGTTCATTATCAACATGATGTTGTCACTGCCGTAAGTGGTGCAATTGAATTTATTTTTGTTTGGCATTTACTTTCTGACATTTCGTTTGTTTGACAGTCGACCATCAGTGCCAAAATATCTGTTAAAGGTCTCTAAAGGGTGCAGGTGGCTGTGTTTGGACTAAAAAAGTACATAAAAATCAACATTAACTACTTTTGCTTTGAGCTCATTATTTCTTCATTGCCATCTGTAATGTAATAGTAGGAGGGTCCTTTTGGTGGACAAATGTGTAACTACACGGTGGTTAAAGCAACTGGATGTTTTACATACATATTAATAAAAATGTGCATAAATACTTGAATATAATTCGAAATCTGTAAAAAATAAGTAAAATTTGAATGGGACTGTAGATAAACAGCCCTAATGCGCCATAACAGTCGTTGACCCCACATTGTGATTTTACATGGTCTTCCACTTCATCGTGGAATTGCTGTTGTAAACGCTTCTACTTTCTAATATCACTTACAGTTGACAATGGAATATGTAGCAGGGGGGATATTTCATGAACCATCTTTTTGCAAAAGTGGCATCCATCACAGGACCATGCTTGAATTCTCTGAGCTCTTCAGAATGACCCTTTTTGTTTGCAAATGGAGACTGCATGGCTAGGTGCTTGATTTTATATGCTTGTGTCAACAGGTCTGATTGAAACACCTGAATTCAGTAATTTACAGCCAAATACTTGATAAAATAGAAAGCAGTTAACTAGTGACAATAAGTCATGCATTTCTTCAACAGAGGAATCCTGGATAAGCATTATGTGCCCCAAACAAACATTCAAACTTTCATCTTGGTTCTCCAGTTCTCTGACTCATGAAATGAAAGAGGTCAGCCCTGAAAAGGATGCCAGAGTGTTACCTGCTGTGTTTGAGGTGAGAATGAGCAGTGTTTGCTTGTGAAAGTCAGGTCTGAAAAGGCTTCATGGTGATTGAGTTTCCTTTCCCCGGTTGGCAAGGACTTATCAACTAAGAGATGCAGACTTCATGATCAAACAGACCTTTCTTTGGAACCACCTGCTTCATCCCTCAGCTCTGCCCTACCCTTATGTCTCCACACTTCACCTCACCCCTCCCTTTGTGTTTCACTGGCAAGTGTCTGTGAGACCGAGAATGCCAATTAACATCCAAAAAAACAAAGGAAATGCCCTCCTGTCAGTGTGAACACAGAGCTGATAACAAACTCAGAAGGAGTTTGACTCCTTTTGACACTCATTTTAAGAAGTTACTACACCACAATGTATTCACGGATGGTTTATTAGATGTTTATGAATATTTAGAATGTTACATTTTATACCCTAAAGGATTACCGAGATATTAAGTGATGTTTGTAAGTCAGAGTGTTTGGAAAACTTAGAGTTTGTAACATGCAACAGATGTGTTTTGATTTGGCATTGCACTGGGAGCTGGTTTTGTGGGTTCTAGTGACTCTTGTGTGATCTTAAGACCTCTAATATCAAGCTGCTGAGCAGAGTAACATGACTTAGACATGCATAGAGTAAGTAAAGGTGTTAATTCAAAACAGAGGGAGGCATCCTAGCTTTTAACCTAACAACCAATAATGCAACATGACATATAAATGCATAACATAACATACACCCTAATAGAAGAGTCTGGCTTTATTGCTGTCATTGCTGATCATATTTTTCTTCCTTGTCTACTGCAGGTCAGGTGACATCGTGGTCCAGGTCATCCAAGAACACAGGCACCAGCAGCACATGGGTCCGCCACCAGCACAAGAAACCATCAGAGGTAAGTTAGTGTAGCAGCCACTCAGGCATTAATATAGTGCACAAAGATGTGTTAAATGAAACACAATGTCTGTTTAACCATGACCAGTTCATGGTTTGGCTCCACTGAACTGTTGTCTTTTATTTGTTATGGTTTGGGGCTTTAGTGTTTGGGGTTGCTGAACAGTGGCACGATTTAATGCTTTTATGATCCAGTGGCTAAAGGGGAGTTGATAAACTACCAGAAGTCAGGCCTGTGTGCAGAATCTGGAAAAGCTCAGATGACAGAGTTTGTTATTCAGTGATCATTTCTGTGCAGAGCTGAACACTGAAAAATTTGCAACACACCACAAAAACCCTTGAAACCACAAAACAAGCTCTTTCTGGGATTTTTACTTCTGGTTTTGGTTTTCTCAAACATTCTTGCATCTTTATGAGAAAGCTGTGACATCTTCCTTATTCGTCTTTTTTTAGAAGGCTATATACATACATAATACATTTAGAATCAATTATTTTTTCTGTACTGACTCCTTACACTTTGTGTAGTTACAGTCTTCAGTCACTGACATGCTCTATGCATGGTATCTTTTAACTCTCTCTGCCTTTGATTGAAGTGCTTTAAATGTTTTTGCTTTTTTGTCCTGGTCTGATTTAAACGGCCACATGCGAGTCAATTATTTTTATTGGAAAATCACTTGCAGAGCATCGAATGAAATACCATCAAAAAGGTTGAAATCACAAAAGAATCCAATAAAATTTCAACAACCAGAACAATTTTCACCCAAAATTCTTTTAATTAAATCTGAGAACTTGTGCATTTATTTGTAAGTTATCTGATCCCACTGGGGGTCATGTGGGGTACTGCAGTAATACGGGGTCCTGGGGCAACTGTGGTGAGCCAACAGATCCCTTTATAACCAAAGTGAGAGCTTCACATCCTAGACTCAAAGTTGGTGTGTGATGGCCTCTGCCATGTACAGGATCTCAAGGCGCAGCGGGGAACAGGAGGGCTTTTGGTTGAGTGACCTCAGATTTTCATCTCTGCTTTTTGCAGTTGATGTGGTTCTGTTGGCTCTTCAGCTGGTAACCTCCAGCTAAGGATGTTCCTAAGCATCTATTTCCCTATTTGGCTAAACGCTCATATACACTTCATTTAACTGGTTAATCTAAAGAGGAGAAAATTCCTATAAAACAGTCAAATAACTCACAGGTTCACTGTGTTAGCGGGTATGACGTTAGCCTGATATACTCTCTACAACGTGGCTGACATTACAAGCTAGCACCGCCAGCCTGCGTTCCTCTTTGCAGATTAATATTGTGCTTTGATATGTTGCCTCTTTTCACTTCTTTTCTTTTCGCTGGAAGTTATACGTGAGTTGAACCCTTGACAGCCTTCACACCACTTTATTTCCAATTACTACTTTAAAAAAGTGTCATGCCAAGCTGTTCTTACTACACGCTAACTGCTAAGCCACTGCTGAGCTTCTCATGTTTACATCCATGAAGTGCCACATGGGAAGGCAGCAGCTATCAACTGGAGCTACAGCGGCCTCTAACAGCGAAAGGTTTATTTCAGGTTAAAAGAGCATTATAGACGAGGATTTCAAGCCTGTGTTTATAAAAAAAATTATAGGTTATTAGTTTGACTGGCTCGTAAATCCTGCGCAAGCTAATTTGATAAACAAATTTAACTATTTTAGCAATCAACCGTGCGCATCGCTACCTCCAGCATGCACTGGGTCGGTTTGTAGCAGAGAGTGCGGTGATTGGGATGAAGGTCAACACCTCCAAGTTTGAGTCCATGGTCCTCTGCAGTGGATTGCTCTCCAGGTGGGAAGTGTTCTTGCCCCATGTGAAGGAGTTCAAGTATCTAGGGGTCTGGTTTTTATTTGTGCCCCTTTCTTTTTTCATGGCAGTTTTTGATTGAAAATGTACCTGAAGTTCTGAAATTTAGAACTTTTAGAACTAAAATTTTGTAAAGCTTTAGTGCTTTTCTATACTGTTTATCATTAAAATAACAGCTAGTATAATTTTTAAACATATGATATTGGAGAGCATTGAAGTGTTTAAAATTTTGACAACTAAAAAAAGGATTAGGTTGGTGTTTTGATCTTTTTTTTTTTTTTTAAGATTTATTTTTGGGCATTTTTGTGCCTTTATTAGATAGATGAAGACAGTGGATAGTGTCAGAAACAGGGTCAAGAATGGGGGAGAGACATGCGGTAAAGGGCCTCAGGCTGGATTTGAACTCGGGCCACCCGCGTACATGGGGAGCACCTTAAACCACTAGGCCACCTGCTCCCCCCAAAAATGTGTTTTGTTCTTTTAATTTATTTTATTTTTTGGTGAGGGCTCCCTTGTAAAAGAGCATCTCAAAGGGGATATTAGAATAAAAGATAAATTACATTCAAGTTCTCCCGTCAAAGCTTTCCTTGGTGGGTTTAAAGGTTCAAACACTTATGTCCAAAGTAAATACAACCATCTCCGCCACCACTGCTAAATCAAACAGGCACATGGATGGCACAGGACGGATGGCTAAAATAACGGGTTTGTGCATCCATACGGTCATGATGGAGAACCCTGAGCTCTCTTAAATGACCACCCTGAGGAAGAAACTGGCATGAACCAGTTGGAAAATGGTGCAGTGTACCAGTTGTGGCTACACTCGGCCTACCACAATCACACATTCCTCCCACTGTGTCAGTGAAGTGGGTTCGAATCTGTTTAACTCGTCTCTTACTGTTTGAAGAGTCTCACTCTGAAAATAACTATCTGGCATTTGGAACAAATTACATCTTCTCTTAAAAGTTTCTAGGGGAGATTTTTTTAAATAGAAGAGCAGGGGTAACAGCATCAGATGGCACTTGTGAAACTCTAAAGTACACAGATCTTTAAACATGATGTTTTAATATCATTTTAGAGGGTAATATGGTCTTGCCTCTGCTATAATTTTTCTTTTAAGAGTGTCAATAAATGGGTTAAGTTGAAAAGCATATTATTTCTGTTTACCCTCTCTTTCTGAACTTTTCTTTGAAAATTTGAGGTAAAATGGTCAATCATCTCCTTTTATTTCTTTTACTATTTTCCCCCGAAATGTCATAAACTGTCTGAACACAAATGTTTCCTTTTAAAACTGTCAAAAACAGAATGAATGAAACAAAATGGCACACATGCCCCCGAACCACCTCAAAGTACAAGTCATCAGCAGAGCATCTGTCAAGCCTGAACATTTGAAGCTTCCTCCCCCTCAGCTCCATCCAGTTAACCACAGGCTGCTGGAAGGACCTGTCAGCAATCAGTCTCTCGGTAATTACTACTGTAGCTCTCTGCTGTGACCCGGGCTCTGGTTAGGGAGCCAGAGGGCCACGTTCCCTTTCAGAACACTGCCTCCTCACATCCCTTCAGGGGAGGGAACGCTGCTCACATAAAGGATGATGTTTTGCTGTAATCATGCTGCTTTTTGGGAGCAGTGAGTGACAAGAAAGGTCAGGGAAATGTAAAGGGGCAGAAGTGACATCTGACAAAGGTTCAGAGCAAAGTTTTGTCATGTCAAGAGTGTTAAAAGTGTATCTGAAGTGATGTCAGGAAAGCTTTACTTGTCAAGCATGAAAGTGTCGTGGCATTTATCTCAGAGCTGCAGGAGAGATATTGATGGATCCGACTGGGCTTGTTTTTTGCAACTTGGACTTCTTAGGAGCTTGCTTAGTTAATTTTGAGACAGGAATGACATTAGTTCTGCTGTTTCCTTGTATGTGGATAAATAATGACAAGGGATGTAACTTTTCAAGTTTTAAAAGTGTTCTACAACTTGTTAATTCATCTAAGCTCATGTTAAAGCATTTTGCATTTTGTAAATTTGTTTTATACATTTTAAATTTAAACTTTTATATGTATTTTCTTAATCTTAAATTTGTTTTTATGAAATGTAAAAATGTTAGTGTTTTTTGACTTTGTAATTTTGTATTGAACTTGTTCTGAAAGATACTAATTTGTAGGGATGTCCGATATTATTGGCCTCCCGATATTATCGGCCGATAATAGCATAAAAATGTATTATCGGAAATTATTGGTATCGGATTTTCATTAAAAAAAAAAAAAAAATTCTTTCAAAAAACTTGAGTTTAGATCAGCCAACATTTTTACTCCTTTGTTAACAATTACTAGTACTACTCTAGTCTGTACTGAAGCTGTTTGCCTTCAATGTTTTTGTTGTAGTTTTGCCATTTGTGAAGAAGTCAAAACTAAGTATTTTGCCCTAGTTGTAGTGGCCGGGTATTGTCAGGATTATCTCAGGGAGAGCATGATCCAAGCTGTTGTTTGAAGCATGTAAAAAAATAAGAAAAAAGAAGCACTTGTCTTTTATAATAAATATGGCAGTGCCATGTTGGCACTTTTCTTCATGACTTAAGTTGAAGTTGTTTCTCATTTTTGCACAGGGAAATCAAACGTTTGCATTTGGAAGCCTTGTTGTTAAATTTATGAATGCATCCAGTGGGGCATCACAATAAAGTGACTAAATTAGGCATAATGTGTTAATTTCACAACAGGGTATATGTGATGTTGTTACCTTACATTAGTTTTGGTGGAAAAAACCCTGCATATTATCGGTATTGGTTTATATCGGTATCGGGAATTAAGAGTTGGACAATATCGGTTATTGGTAAAAAAGCCAATATCGGACATCCCTACTAATTTGTTTTGTCATTTGTAAACTCATTGCATGTTTGACTGTAGGTACTGTGCTCTTTTCTTTGTAGGCCTCATTCTGTAAACAGTAGAATGACGTGCTTTTCCAAAAAGCTCTACCTTAGTCTCATCTGTCCACAAAATGTTCTCCCAGAAGGACTGAGGCTTACTCAGGTGCATTTTTGCAAACTCCAGTCTGGCTTTTTTATGTCTCTTTGTCAGCAGTGGGGTTCTCCTCGGTCTCCTGCCATAGCGCTTCATCTCATTCAGATTATGAAATATGGTCCGAGCTGACACTTTTGCACCCTGAGTCTGCAGGACAGCCTGAATTTGTGTGAATGTTGACTGAGGATGTTTATCCACCATTCCAACTATCCTGCATTGCATTCTTTTGTCAGTTGTTCTCTTCTGTCCACATCCAGGGAGATTAGCCACAGTTCCATGGGTTGTAAACTTCTTGATTATATTACGCACAGTGGACAAAGGAATCTCAAGATCTCTGGAGATGGTCTTGCAATCTTGAGATTGTTCGTATTTTTCCACAGTTTTGCTTCTTAAGTCCTCAGACAATTCTGGGCTCTTCTTTCTCTTCTCCATGCTTGGTGTGACACACACAGGCACACAACACAAAGGTTGAGTCAACTTTTATACATTCTAACTGGCTTCAGGTGTGATTTCTTTTTTCTTTGAATTTTTTGTGATGTTCCAATGCACGTAAAGGCAATAAACACATGTATACCAAAATCATTTGTAATTGCAACAATTTCTGGGAGAAATGGTGTGTTTTCTGGAAAAATTCCAGGGGTGCCAATACTTTCATCCATGACTGTAAATACCTTGGATATAGAGTATTGGTCTAGCAGAGACCTAAGTTTAATTGGGGCTGTCATTTCACAATATGCAGAGTGGTGATTTCCATCTTGACTTGCCCTGGCTCTAATTGCTTCTAGGGGTGCACAATATTATTGGTGTGGAGTCAATATTGGCAGATATTAGCTTTAAAAGGAAATTATCAGTATTGGCTGAATAAAAATTTCTGCCATTTTTTCCAACCAAAATTTTGTCTAAAACAAATCAGCCTATATCAGCTGAAAATATTGGCTGTACAAACAAATAAGTTGGAGGTGTTTTAGGCCAGACCAACATATCTAAATCAGCTGAAGTCTTTTTCTTTATTCATGATCATTCTCAACACTCTTAAGTTTGTTTTAACAACTGATCATTGTTAATTTGCTCATCCTGAAACTAAGGGTGGACGATATGGGAAAAAAATATATTACGATTTTATGGCCAGATAACAAGTTTGATTTTTTTCACATTTCAATTTTTATGACAGATTTGTAAGTTGATGACCAGAAAATAACCCAAACATTTTAACTATCAAACCTTTTACATGCACCAAGTTTTATCCACATAGCCACATTGCGATGGTGTGGGCTACCTGCCTGCTGCTCACAATGAATAAGAGAGGAAGGGCATGCAGGCTTAGATAATGCAGCAGCATGCATGTCGGCTAAAGAAATACAGGGAGATCAATGATTACACTGTTATTAAACATTTTCTAATAGCGATCAGTGTCCGGATCTCACCGATGCTTCTGCCTCCATTCATAAAAACGGCGCTGATATAGAGTAGGGGATTGGCAGAGACAAGCTTGACACAGGTTGACTAAATTTCAACAACCCTCATTGTTATTTACGTTTTAGTTCTATTCATTGAACTATTTCTGTCTCTGTCCATTTGTACAAATATAATCAGACCAGGCATTATGTCCTGTGCCTTTAGATGATTTAGCTGACCCTTCAAGGGTTCTTTTAAATGTTGAATGTTTACCCATAAAAAAAATGTAAAAATTGCTCTTATTTCTTCAAGATCTGTCTTTTTGAAGAGAGTTGTATTAGATGTGCAAAGCAGCGTGCTGCATGTCAGCACGTCAACCAGAGGTGTTAATGAATGCTCTGAGTCCCTGAGGCACCAGCAGCAACAACTAGTGTTTTGGTTTACAGGTCAAATGTCACAGCCCTAATAAAATGATATGATCCTCTTTCTAATTACTCTAAAGCTGCAGCAGGCATTATCTTATGTCATGTAAGGAGGAGTTTTTCTGCCTTTCAGCTACTTCAGCTGTGTCATTGTTTTGGTTTGCTTGACTTCCCAGCTCTTTTTTTTAACAGAAAGACAATGGGCAGAAGCCATGACACAAACAGAAAACAGACTTTAGGAAGCTAACCACAGCTGCTGAGTGTTGTATGAGGAAAGAGTGATGAGTTTTTTTAAAAAGAGGAAGCATGATGTAGATGTCTATGCTTGTTGACATGAAAAAAATGTAAAGAGACTTTCTTTGTATCCAAGGAGTAGATATACGAGCTAACGAAGAAAAGAAAAGCAACAAGCAGAACCAAATGTCAGATGTAAATGTGACATTTGGAGCTGAACTTGTTCATGAGTAAGAAAAGAAGCGTTTGATTTGTCTGATAAAGGCCATTAGGAGAAGATTCTATTCAAAGCTATACAAACTAAAAAGGCTGCTAACTTACACACTGCCTCAATTTAATCAATAGTTTGATTTATAATGTATTCAGAGGCTTTGTTTTGAATATTTTGGGCGTGTTTTTTGAGTTTCCCTAAGTGTTTGAGGTATTAACGTCAGTGTTTGTTTGACATTGTAGCCGGACAAGACTGCATTAGAATGCTTTAATAAAATTCTCATCAGTGCATGCCAGTAGCTCCCACTGTAGATGAGTCTTTTAAAGGATTCTGACCCACGCCTGAGGGGAGGTGTGGCGAATGCTAAACACTGTGGACTTGTAATAACAGCGTAGCTCTATTCTAAAAATGAGCGTGTCTATTTGAGAGTCTTTGACTCCCGTTTTCTTACAAGTGGTTCTGAGAGCTTAACTTGGTGGAATGAGGACATATTCGAATGCGTCCTTTTTATGTACAGCTGTTTATAACTTAGTTTAGATGAGGGCAGAGATTAATGATTTTAAAACATTTTTCAGACAAACAGGAAGTCATTATGACAAACTGTACAAACACAGACAGCACATATTTGGTCTGCGGTTGACAATTCGCGGAAAAAGACATACGCATTAAACAAACAGTGCATATTTGAGCCCTCATTCAGCCAGCACAGATAAAACAAATCCTTTAAGAAATGCACTGTAATCTAATGTATGTGCATGTGTCTGTATCAGAGATGATGCTTCTTAAGCAGCCTTTGGATTCATCTTTCCTGACAAATGGAGCTCCTCTTCTTCAGAGAAATCCCCTTTCTCTCCCTCAGGGATTGTGTGACACGTGTCAAAACACTGAAACATGGGCAGAGGACACAAGCGCACAAATACACTTACTAGAGCGTGCTTGACACTAGGGGTGTTGCAAGACACTCAGCTCACGAGACGAAACCAGACAAGATACTGGGTTCACGAGGACAAGATGAAATGAGACCAGATGAGCTGTGATTCGCTGTGTCTTAGCTGTCACACAAGTGATTCGAGCGTGGCAGTGGCATCTTCCACAGTAATTTTGCTTGGTTTGGTATCAGAGTAATGGCTGCTGCCCTGCATCTACATGCTGATGTCAGAAGACAGGTTTTACTTCAGTGAGAAATCTTGCAACATTTTAATCTCTTGTGATCTTGTCACACTCCTACCTGAAATGTTAGAGTACATACTTGCACTACGGGTTTGTGTTGATATTTTGAACCAACTAATAGGAGGAAATCTTCACTCTGGTTTATTTATATAATTTATTCAAAATTGTTGGATGTTTTTTTAAAGTTTAAGATAAGTCCAGAAACAGATTAAGATTATTTCTGGTACAGTATATGAGCAAACAAAGTGAGTTACATCACTTAGCATCAATAACAACAAAGATTAGCCTTCTTAGTTTTACTTCTCCTTTGCTTTTATATTTGATTAAATTCAACAGTCTTTCCTTGAATTATTTTGTACACTTTATGGACAAAAGTATATAGCCATACCTGTTAATTATTGAATGCAGGTGTTTCAATCGAACCTTTTGCCACAGGTGTTTAAAATTAAGTACCTAGCCAGTCAGTCTCCATTTGCAAACATTTGTGATACAAAATGAGTTGTTCTGAAGAGCTCAGTGACTTCAAGTGTGGCACTGTGATGGATGCTACCTTTGTGATAAGACGGTTCATGAAATTTCATCCCTGCTACTCCACAGTCAGCTGTAACTGATATTATTAGAAAGCGGAAGAGTTTAGGAACAACACCAACTGAGCCATGAAGTGGAAGACCGCGTAAAATCACAAAGTGGGACTGATAAGGCGCATGGTATGTGAATGTCCCCAACGCTCTGCTGTTTCCTTAGCTGAAGAGTGCCAAACTTCCCCTAGCATTAATGTGAGTAAAAAACTGTGCTGTGGGAGCTTCATAGAATGGGTTTCCATGGCAGAGCAGCCTCACATTACCAAATCCAATGCCAGGCGTTGGATAAAGTGGTATAAAGCACACAGACACTGCACTTGGCAAAATGCCTGGAGAAAATAACCTGCCTGACTGCATTTTGATGGAGGATGGATAATGGTATGAGGCTGTTTTTCAGGATTTGGGTTAGTTTTCTTGACTCCAGTGAAGGGTAGTCTTCATGCTTCTGCTTACCAAGACATTTTTGACAATGCTATGCTTCCAACTTTGTGACAACAATTTGGGAACAAGCGTTTTCTGTTCCAACATAACTGCCCCTAAGCACAGAGCAAGGACTATAGAGACATGGTTTGATGTGGAAGAACTTGACTGGCCCTCACAAAGCTCTGACCTCAACCAACATCGGTGCCTGACCTCATAAATGCACTACAGAATGAGTAGACACATTCCCACAGAAAAACTCAAATGTCTCATGGAAAGCCTTCCAGGAAAGGTGGAGGTCGGTATAGCTGCAAAAGGGGGCCAACTCCATATTTAAGTACTTGTGTTTGAATATAATGTCGTTACAGTCCTTGTTGGTGTTATCAAATACTTTTGTCCATAAAGTGTTCATCAGATGAGCTTCACTTGTTTTCAGGCAGATTACTTTTCTGCACATCCTCTCTGAGTGTTGTCGAATAAGGTACGATTAAAATATTAGTGAATTAGTCTTCATAAAAGTTGTGAATCAGATGATGATTGGTTTCAACAAATCCTGCATTTCTGGGGAAATCTTATGGAAGTGCTTTTGAATGAATAGCCATTTACTAAATAATAACAATGTAATATTTAAATTAGGTTTTCAGGCACTCAAGACACTGAATATTAACTAAAAGTAAAACATATTAGCAACATAATAGGAAGAAACATGCTACTGTTACATACTGTGCATTTACACTACATCAACACAAAATGTGTAAAATCACATAATACTGACACTTTTAAAGCTTGTTTAATAAGCGTGTTTAAACTCACCCTAAATTGAAGATGGATGGGTCAGTGCAGTCTTGATAAAAAGTTGCTTTTGTTGCTTTAAATAAGGTCTGAAAGCTGTAATCTTCTGAGATATTTAAGCTCAACACATTTTTGAAAATTATTTAGCCGTTTTAAATTTTCACAGCTTGGCAAATCAGCAAAAACAGTGACTGGCAATTAGTTCAGCAGTTAATAAGTGTACAAGCACTCTTACTCACATCTGTGAAGAGGGGCTGCTAGGTGTTAAGTGCCTGTAAATGCTCCAAAGGAAAGGGCACTAAACCAAAAGCAGCACTTATTCATTTCCTCTTGCTTTAAATTCTCCATATTTTTACTTTAGGAGATCCAGGGACTTCTCTTTGCCATCTCAAATTAAGCCTTTCTTACATAATATTGTGTGTTTGCTTATATTAATTATTAGTTGCATGATTAACCCAGATGAACAAATAGTAACCAGTGAGATGTCGCTTTTCAGGAAAGTTCACTGACTGATATGAGGAAAGGATTAAATGTCAAATTAAATGTCATAGTTTTACAACTTTGGACCCAGTCGTAAGTGAGAGAAGTGCACTGGAGGCTTTTTTATGTTGATCCGTTTTGAAAAGTTGTTGAACAAGAAGTGATATCAGAAGAGTAATGTAGCTCCAGGGCACCATAGGAGGAAGGTAGGTCAGAACTGCAGCTGAGGTTTTATATATCAATATACTTACATGAACCACAAGCCTCTGAGGGTATGGATTAACATGAACTAAATACATTATGCATGTTATGGCGGTATTCAGTAGGCTGTGTTTATCTGCAGTCTATCTGTAAATTTATACAGCTTATTTTCAGGGTGTTATGTTGACGCTGGCGTTACACATTTTCAGATGTCATTAGTTTTTCCGTAAGCAGCAGGGAGTTTAGAGGTCAAGTTTGAAACCTGCAGTTTAGCTGCTTCTAATAGATCAATTTCTTCTAGAAAGTCTGTCAAGATTGTGATTCTTACGTTGCTACTGGATGTTTTGATTGAATGCTTTAAAAGTTTTCTTTTATATGTCACATAGGCAATAGTTGTTTGGGTCATCCAGGTATATTTGTTGACCATTTTTTCTTCTTCTTTTAAAGTTTGTACATAATGACTATCCATGGACAAGAGAGATGTAATGTAAATGTATGTGATGTGAAATGGGTGATTGCATATTTATCCCCTTCAAGTCAGTATTTCATAGATGCACCTTTAGCTGCAATCACAGCACTGAGTCTGTGTGGATAGGTCTCAATCAGGCTTGGACACTGCAATTTCACTCCATTCCTCTTTGCAAACTGCTCAAGCTCTGTCAGGCTGCCCAGGCCTGATTTAGGCAGTTTACACATGCGCCATGTTCTCTCCATTTCTTGATGATGGATTTAACTGAGCTCTGGGGGATATTCAGTGCCTTGGAGATTTTTTTATCCATCCCCTGATAGAGATGGGAACCGAGAGCCGGTTCCCGTTGAGAACCGGTTGGCTCGATCCATCGACATCATTTACTTTTTATCTTAATGATTCCCTTATTGATACCTCACTCTCGCGTGCCATAAAATTCAGGCCTCGAATCTGGCAGTCAGCAAACATGAACAGAGAAGTTGAGGACATAGACAAACATTTACAGGACTATACAGTATCTCTGCAAGGTGTTTTAAAAACACATTAAACAAGCACTTGTCGGCGTGCACGCATACGCACAATGAGTGGAGCGTGTGCACCTCTGCAGTGCTTTATCTAACCCTTTTCCAAAATGCTTCGAGTCTAAAAGAAGTGAATTATTTAAGTAAAATAGGTTACATGAGGGCAAAGGTTAAAATGAAGTTTCTCTTTTTCTCTTTCAATGACACAGACGTGTGCTCTTTTTCCTCCCTCCCCTCCTCCTAGAGGTGAAATGAGAAGCAATAATCTAATATCATAGAATCTGTGAATGTGAAGTAATGTTCAGTGTGCTTTTAAACAGATAAAGATTGGAATTTATTATCATTTTTTGTCTGCGTTGTGCTTCAATGGCGAACTCCGTCCTGCTGAGTGTTTACGACGATCTTGTAAAAAGTTACAGAATACTCAAGCGTATAAAATGACCAACAAGCAGTGAAGAATTTCATTTACATTTCACATTAAACGGGTAAAGACAAGCTTAAAAGTTTCTAAAAACACTCAGTGGTTTTGATTGTACCTGGCATGGCTGCAGCAGGACGCAGCACCTGTGAGTGTGTGTAATAATATCTCATCACTGATGTATACTAAGAAAGACGAATTAGAGCATTTTTAAACTCACGTTATCTGAGATCACATTAGAGCCAGCGGCGCGTGTCTAACAGTTTGACTTTAGAGAAGACAGTACTGCAGTGCCAGAACTGTGCTCGCTCCGTGCCTGCGCCATGGCGCGCGTGTATCTGTGCGCCGGTCTATATGTGCGTGTTCGTCTTTTGCAAAACTGTCCTGGCATGATTAACAGGAGTTCATTACTTTTAAAGTGTAATACACAGTCAGTGGTGCTGTGAGTGGAAAAATACACATATTCTCGAGGAGTTGATTACTAATGTGTGCTCATCACACAGCCCCATCTTCATGATGGTAATCAAAGCAACACGTGGCTATTTTTAGTACCCCAGGATACAGTGTTACCATATTACCACCTATTTCTAGTGAACTGTCACAAACACAGACTAAAGCAGTAAAAAGTGTTGCTTAATTTCTCCAAAAATGACACACACAGAGCAATGTGAAACATCTGGTAAACAGTGATGTCATGCAAGATGCATGACATGCATCTTTTTGCCCAAGAACTGTTAATTTTGCACACGAGTTCAATTTATTTTGATACCTCCGGAGATCTAGGATCCAGAGATTAGTTTTATATTTGTTTTAAGGTATAAAGTTTTAACTGAGACATATCCAACAAATAATGATTTTTTTAAATATATTTTAAATGTTTTCCTCCCAAACGCTTGATGTTTAGCATTTTTAGCAATCCAAAAAAAATTTCACAGGAAGGAATTTATAAAGGAATTGATAAAGAATCAAACTGATAAAAAGAATCAATAACGGCATCGATATTGATAAAATCTTATCAATTCCATTGGTATCCCCTGAGTTATACTTTTCCTTCAGCTTTTCTCTGAGTTGCTTGGAGTGTTCCTTTGTCTTCATGGTGTAATGGTAGCCATAAATACTGGTAAACCAGTGACTGGACCACTTATGACATGTTGCTGCACTCAGGTGATCACCTTTTCACCAGTTGCTACCACCAGTTGGCTGGGGCTCTGTTGAATTGGGCCTGTCACTTTAAAGAAGGGGTGAATATTTATGCAGTCACATATTTTTTCATTAGATATTTTTATTTTATTAACATTACTTTGTGGAAATCTGTTTTCACCTTGAATTTAAGCAAGTTTTTTTTTATTATTTGGTTTAGTGGGTCAATACTTTTTACTGGCACTGTATACATCTGTGTAAAACACATCTGCTGGTTATTTATTTCCATATTGCTTGCAATAGCCAAGGTCATATCAAGATCAAAACAGGACATTGGAAAATGTGGTCAGCATAGTCACAACCTCTGTTGTGACTATGCTCGGAGTGTTTTACACAGCATGGATGTGAAAGTAAAAGATCAAGAAGCTGGATACACATCCAAATGTGCAGATGTCATGAGTTGACTACTGTCCGGATGGCAATATAAACTCATTAACATGCAAAAATATTTACAATAGAAGCTCTAATCCTCTGCACTCTGAGGCACAGACTGTACATTTATTAATTATTAAGTCATCACATACAAGTATGCGCATGTATAAATGTGTGAGAGTGTGTGTGTTCCAGCAGGCTAACAGCTGCTGCAGTTCATTATGGTCTGGTAGAAACAGCTGTGAAACTCCATGGCAACCAGATGCAAACAGCTGCAGGAATGCGCAGAGTGGATGTTACAGTTTCACACTAATACACACACACATGATGGGCAGCCTGGTCGGATGGTGGAGAGGTTTGCACTCCAGCACATACCAGCCAGGAGCTGAGTGCAAATAAACAAACATACACAGACTAGAGCCAACCACAACGACATCTGTGTACTAAAATGTCAATGCTGCTCTACTTGCTCTAAGCTCTTTGCTAAAATATGAATAAAATCAAATAATCAAACACTCACTGTAAAGAGGTCAAAAGGATGAAAGGATTATTATTTAAGAATAGGTAATGGAAAGATTGCAGAATTGGGCAGAGTGGCACAGTAATGGCTCCAATGGTGCAACAAAATGCAGTTCCTGGAGTATCCACTAGTGGCTGGCTGTAGAAGCATCAGTAGTGTAGTAGAACCATGTCAAAATGCCCATTTTTACAGCAGAAATAGACATTTTTACAGCCTGCTTCAGCCTTAGGCTTCGCCCAATATGTTCTACAGTCTATGAGATGGATGCATGTTTAATTGTTACTTAAATGATAGAAAATTTCATCATTTGGGTTTTAAATGTATAACTACATATGATTGGTTTAAACTAGGCATGTGACGATAAATTTTGCTGGACGATATATCGTCCCACATATTATTGCCGATAAACGATATTATTGTCAACAATATTTTGAGACCAAATTAACCACTAATGTAATGATAATATATCATAATAATGCAAGTACAACCTTTCAAATGCAATAAACTTTTATTTCTCATGAGTATTTTTTACCATTGTAATTGGAATGTCAAAAACTTTTGTCAAATATCCTAAATTAATAAAACAAACAAAAACAAATAAAAATAAAATCGACTCTCAGTCTCTGTTAGCAAAAATTGCTAGTGGCCCCGCCTCCCCCCACAGAGACAAAGAGTCTGGATGACTGACAAGAGGGTTCACTCCGTTCATTCCGCTATGGAACAAACACGCCCAGATGCTGAGACCGATGCACAAGCGAACCCTCTTGTCATCCAGCCTGTTTGGAGGCGAGAGACGAGGGAAACAAACACACATGCACATGGCAATATTTCAAGGCCGGCAAAATTATCGATTTCATTTTCATTTATTGTACAATTAATTGATTTATTGATTATTGTTGAAACATAAAAAAACAAAACAAAATCCTGAAAATGGATCCAAAACACTTGAAGCACCTCACATAGATACAAGCCCCGCCTCCTCCATGTTAACAAATGGGACATGTGTCAAATTTAATACAAAAACACATGTCAAATAAATGTTTCCCAAATATGATATCAGTCTTTTCTTCCTCATTGTGCTTCCCTGTTGGTAGATACAGCGTTTGCCTGTCTAGCTTCCTGTGCTAAGTGTGCGTACAACCTAATTTTGTCTTGTCGCTCTGATTGGCCTGTAATTAATGTGACAGACAGAATTTTTTGAAAAGTCCTACCCTTCCGAAACGCTCTCCTCAGGAGCTTTCCCAAGTTTTTTAATCATGCTTTTTATGCTTTATGCTTTTTATCTTCTACTGGTTTGTTACTGTTTCCAGGCTAGCTATTACTCTGCTTTAAGAAAGAAAATACAGCAGAAAATACAGCTTTGGGGGAAAAATACAGTTTCAGAATTTTTTGACAGACTTAAGGATGTTAGGAAAAACATCACAAGAAGAGGGAATACAGAAAAATAAAATGAAGAGAAATGAGAGAGTGCAGCAGCAGAGAAAAAGTTTGACCAAGAGATAAGACACTACAAATTCTGCATGAATATGAAAGAAGCTTTTGCACAAAAAAAGCTTCCCTACAATTTTTCCCCATAACTATGTATTTTCTGTGCTGCACTTGAAAGCAGATGTGTAGTTTCACCTTTGCTGGCTTCAGTATCCATTCTGCTGTTTGTGTACCATCATTATCTCTTCCCTCATGCTGCTACCGTCAGCCTAATTGTCGTTCAGGTGTCTGTGTTTTGTTTTATAGGTTTTTGTAAGTCAGGCTTTGATGCCATCTTCATGTTTTCCCCCAAAAACAGACACAAAACCAACATCACCACCATAGAGTCAAGGACAGTGTTCAAAAAAGTATTGAAACATCTTTATTCTTGTCAGTTTGAAAGTTTAGACTTCAGGATTTAATTACTTTCACATTGAAATGCTGTCTAAATGCAGAGCTGCTTGTTTGAAAGCTGTTTTCTATGCGGTTTTAAATATTTACAGCGGTGACAGAAATTAAAATCGAGTTAAAGCAACAAGTAAGAGTGCAAGACATTCAAAGTTGTGCCCTTGCTTTCTTTTTTCAGCTAAAGTTAAGCCAACAGAGCATACTTTTTTGGTGCTGATTGTTTTTTTTAATTTACATCAGGATAATTTGTGGCCTGAAACTTGGTTGTTGGAGCCAACAAAGAACCCATTATCGTTAGCAGTGAGTGTGTTTATGACTCACAGGGTTTCCCAGAGCTTTGTCTTCTATTTAATGATATTACAGCATGTTTCTCAATGTGGTGTTAGTGACTCAGTCTGTGACTAAACCCAACATATTCTATACATTTTTATAAAAAAAAATTTTCTGGTTGCAATAAATCAAAAATGCAGTAAGACCACAGAAAAGTAAGACCACAGAAAAGTGAGACCACAAATCATCATCATGCAGGATTTGTAAAATTGCATTTTTTGAACTGAATAAAAAGCACCAGCTTCTTATGTATGAAGGTATGATATTCATCAGTGAAAACATTAGTATAGGAGATATCAAATATTGCTGATGTCGACCAAAACCTTGTATCTCCAAAATCATCACTTTTAGGGAATTGATAAAACGCTGCATTTTTTAATTAGTTTAACACTGAATGGTCATAGTCGGCATCTTTTTGACACTTTGTACTCCTTTAAAATGTGTTTAAAACCCACTGACAGATGTAAGGGGTTAACAGTAGCACAGATTATTGAAATACATGAATAAATACAGAAAATCATGAAAAATTGAGGTACAACGTTTTGACCCAATGCCAGCGATATGTAATTAAGTTTTTTACAATAATGACTTTTTTCAGATTAAAAAAAGCTGGGACCAAACTCTTTCCAGGTTTGTTGTTCTCAACTCTGTGTTCACACTAACTGGTCATTGCTTCCTTCAGCTCTTTTTTTTTTTTTTTCTTTTTTTGCACTGACAGTAAATCATAATCATACATGTTTTTCATGTGAACTGTCTCTCCAGCTGCAAGCCCTGAAACCTCATGAGGGTAGAGAGGCAGTCCCTCCCCTTTAAAGACAGAGCACGTAGAAGTTCTGTGGTGGAATTTGTCACAGAAGTACATTTCAAGTGGAACCAGTAGAGAACAAATATACTACACATAAAAGATATATAAGAGCAAATATTTTGGGTATTGGCTAGGGATGCACACAGTTGATTGGTAAAATGGTTAAATCTGGTTAGCGACTGGCGCGGGATTTACAGGTGGTTTAAATTGATTACCTATCAGTTTTTGTAAGCACAGGCTTGAAATTCTGGTCTATAATGCTCTTTTAAACTGTAATAAACCTCCCAACACTAGAGGCTGCTATAGCTTCCATTTAATGGCAGCTGCCTTTCTGTCTGGCACTTCACCAGGAGTAAATATGAGAAGCTAAGAGAGGCTTAGTGGTTAGTGTGTAGCAGGAACAGTGCGGTATGACAGTTTCTTAAAGCAGTAAATCACACATCATACCCACATACACAATGACCCTCTGAGGAATTTGACTGTTTTCTAGGAATTTTCTCCTCTTTATATTAGTCAGTTAAACAAAATTTAAATGAGCGTTTAGCCAAATACAGAAAGAGACTCTTAGGAACATCTTTAGTATTGACTGATATCAATCCTGTTAACAGCCATCTGCCAAATGATGTGGCATGAACTGATACCAGTTACCGAAACTCATCTGTTGTGTCCAGTCAATCAGTATCAGCCCATTTTGGGCTGCCTGTCTGAATGAAGTTCTCCAAGAGGCTTCATTAAATCAGAACTAAGAGGGAAGGTTGGGGGAGGAGGTGAAGTGATGCTTTTAGGAACAGGGTTGTTTTAATGTTAGCCTGGCTTTTTCTTTTGTATTTGTTTTGGGTTGTTGTGGTGTTGGAAGATTCAGACCCAGTTTTGCTGCTGACTGCTTGAAGTTTTCTTTCAAAATGTTCACATATCCTTCTTTCTTCATGATTCCTACCACCTTTACGAGATTCCCAGTCTCAGATTCACTGAGGTATCCTCACAGCATAAGCAACATCTCTGTGACCAAAGAGTTGTAGTTTGGTCTCATCTGACCAAAGGACATGCTTCCAGTATGCATAATCTTTCTCAAGGTTGTCCTTAGGTGTCTCTTCTGCTATAGTGGAGTTTTTCTTGGTCTGCAACCTCACAGTCCATTCCTGTGCAGGGCTCTAGTGATTGTTTTCTTTGAGAGTACAATTCCTGACTTGGCTAAGTCCTTCACTAGTGTCCTGACAGTTGTTCTGGGGTCTTTAGGCACATCTCTCACTAGTTTTCTTTCCAGAGTCGTTGAAATCTTTCTCTTCCTACCTCTGCCAGGTTTGTTCTGGACTGTGTGGCTATCACGCTGTGATAACTTTGTATATATTTCTCCTGCTTCGTGAGCATCAACAATTCTTACTTGAGTCACAAACGATTTCTCTTGTTTTTTTTTTTGCCATGATGCTTTCCCCACTGACAGCTTAAACCCTTACTGAAGTTTTAATTCTGTGTGTAAATTGGAGGATCATTCTCAGTGTTAACTTGATTTTACAAGCTTTGAACATTACAAAATTAAACGATATAATTGCACAGCACTGGTTTGTCCTTTGGCCCAACAAAAATGTCAGTTCTGAGGGGGGCTACTAATTTTGACCCTGGTAGTTTTTGTTTTTTGTTGATGTTCTTTTTTTTTCTGTGTGCAAAGTAAAATAATGTAAGCATCCAAAATTCCTTGCTTTGTTGAACAGTACTTGGGAAATACTTGGGAAAAACTGAAAATTTCAAAGCGGGGCCAATAATTTTGCCCTCATCTGTGCCTTACCAGCCTGTGTTTGTATTTTAGTCAGCAACAACTCACAGCGACAAGTATTTTTTCTGTCGGATGCAGCAGGAGACGATCTTTAATAGAAAAAAAAACACACACATGCACAGGACAAGATTGACAAGGAAATAAGATGCACTGCTTTGTCCACAGAGGGCGCAAAAATCAACACAAAAGAGAGTTCTTCACAGGAGCTTTAAATGTTTTGTGGCTCATTCATGGGTACTTTTGATATTTTGGATTCTGTTTCATTCTGTCTTTTCACCTCTGGGATTTAATTGGCTTGTTTAATGCAAGAAGTTTTATTCCTTTAACTGACTGCTCTTAAAAAATCCGATCATTAAAAAATCTGGTTTAGGAGTCAGTTGGCAGACTCAAAGAGTCAAAGCTTCTTTCTAAGCCCTTAAACTGATACTTAATTATGAAATTAGAAAAGCACTGGTAGACCAGAGCTCATTGTGCACACAGTACCTTTTATTAACTACTATCAAATCTCTACATACTGAATACAAAAGCCTTGTGTGCAAAACTGGAGTGAACTGAAAGTCGCTCCTGTGAGTCACACGCTTTGGTAGAAGCAGATTACACATGCTGAGCAACAAGAGAAGTGCAGTACCAGCATCAGAATAAATCTTCTGGAACACAGTGAAACATCACAGATTGATGATAAATTACTCTAAAAGTATCTGACGGTGGACTCAAAAGGGTCTTTTGGTGAGTGGTTGTTACTTAAAATGACTCAGAAGCTTTTAGCGTTAGAGTGGGTGTTAATACAAGGCCAGCTGAGAAGAAGTGTGTTATTATAAGACTGTGCAGACCAACTCCTTTTTGCGAGTCAGAGTGTTTATTTTGGCGTGCTTACAGCTCCAGATAGGTGGAGCTTAGTGCATCAGAAGAACTGAAGAAAGATACAGACGATTATGTGAAAGTAACTTGCAAAAATATAGCTCTGATACTGCTTGTCTTGCAGTCTCTAGAGGGTAAAAAACTATACATCTGTCAGATTGTAACTAGAATTATGATCCTTTGTCTGGCTTTTCCTGGTGTTCTACATCTTTTGCTTCAATTTTATCAACTTTTCATCTCCTTTTTGGAAATTATTCTGCTAAATAGCAGGCTGGCTGAAGTTCCTCTAGATGCAGACATGCAAAGCAGCATTAATCATGTAGTTGTTTTGGTTGATTTTCTGCCACAGTTCTCCAAAACTGGGTCACATTCCCAACCCCCCTCCCTAAACCTCTGCTTACCATTTCACCAGATCGTCTGCCTGAGCCTGCCATACCAAGGATGATATTTGCATCGGACTCTGTGGCGGAAAAATTGGCATACTGCTCCTGCTTCTCAAGTCTTCTTCACTCTTTCTTGTCAGTGACCCAATTTTTTCTAACCTTTATTTACTGAGGGAAGGTTTTGACTCAGTATACTCTCTCTACCTCGCTCTCTCTCCCTGAAACCTCCTGCCTCATATTCATAATTTTACACACATTCTCACCTGGGAGCTGCAGAGTACAAGCACAGACTACTGAGCAGATCCACTGAAGGATTTTGGGATTACGTGCCTTTTGCTTACAGCTATGCATTTTACATTATCTTGTATGCTAAAATATCAATACGTCAATTAAAGATGCACCAATTATGGAAATAAGGGTTGGTACTGATGTTTAAAATAACAGTTTATCTGATACTGATATCAGTGTATTTTTCATCACCTCCTTTGGTGTGATAATGCTAGTAAGCCATGAAAAAAGATTAAAGTTTGTCCTTTTTTCTTATTTCCTTTGCTCAGTAAAAAGCAGAATAGAAAAAAAACAGAAAACAAATTAGAGTTTTTCCGGCAGGGGGCATCTATCCAGTCTCTGAAACCCTGAATAAAGCATTCAGATAACTGGATGCCAGCATTAAATTAATATGACACAACAGATAACATGACATAACAGTGACATAATATGAAATCACATAACATGACATATGACATAACGGATAGATTGGCTGCTTATATCTGTTGGTACATTATTTGCCTATGGGGAATGTTTGTCAACAAGGCCAATACTGGTCAATGGAGAGGGGTCTGGCTGCAGACTGTATGTTTCTAACAGCCAATCTCACAGACACTGTATGTCTCAGAAAGGAAATGCTGTAACTTGCCTGTATGATGTATTTGTGGTTTTAGTTTTTTTTAAATTCAACTTTATTCAGAAACAAAGTCTGGCAGGTACATTCATGAAATAACTACGTTGCAGACAGACAGACTAGAAAAAGTTTCATAAATATAACAGAAAAGGTTTAGGGGTGTAATCGGGGGTAATTTAAATATAGAACTGTTTAAGAAGTAACATGAACAATGGCTCGCTTAAGCTTCATTAGCTTTGGCTAAAGCTAACATAGCTATACTGGTAGCTACATAAATTACAGTACTACATAAGCTAATGAAGCTAAATTAGCTTTAGAAATTTGAGCTTTAGCAAATATAGCTTAAGCTAATGTAGCTATGTAGATAATATACCTATGTGGCTTACATAGCTGCTTAGTGATATTACATTTATCTGTCTAACATTTGTGAAACAATGGGTCGCTCTCAGGAGCTCAGTGAATTCCAGCGTGGTACTGTGATAGGATGCCACCTGTGCAACAAGTCCAGTCATGAAATTTCCTCGCTCCTAACTATTCCACAGTCAACTGTTAGTGGTATTATAACAAAGTGGAAGGGATTGGGAACGACAGCAACTCAGCCATGAAGTGGTCGGCCACATAAAATAACGGAGCGGGGTCAGCGGATGCTGAGACACATAGTGCGCAGAGGTCGCCAGCTTTCTGCAGAGTCAATCACTACAGACCTCCAAATTTAATATGGCCTTCAGATTAGCTCAAGAACAGTGAGTAGAGAGCTTCATGGAATGGGTTTCCGTGGCTGAGCAGCTTCATCGAGGCCATACATCACCAAGTGCAAAGCGTTGGATGCAGTGGTGTAAAGCACACCGCCACTAGACTCTAGAGCAGTGAAGACGCATTCTCTGGAGTGACAAATCGCGCTTCTCCATCTGGCAATCTGATGGATGAGTCTGGGTTTGGTGGTTGCCAGGAGAACAGTACTTGTCTGACTGCATTGTGCCAAGTGTAAAGTTTGGTGGAGGGGGGATTATGGTGTGGGGTTGTTTTTCAGGAGCTGGGCTCGGCCTCTTAGTTCCAGCGTAAGGAACTCTGAATTCTTCAGCATACCAAGAGATTTTGGACTATTCCATGCTCCCAACTTTGTGGGAACAGTTTGGGGATGGCCCCTTCCTGTTCCAACATGACTGTGCACCAGTGCACAAAACAAGGTCCATAAAGACATGGATGAGAGAGTTTGGTGTGGATGAACTTGACTGGCTTGCACAGAGTCCTGACCTCAACCAGATAGAACACCTTTGGGATGAATTAGAGATTGAGAGCCAGGCCTTCTCTTCCAACATCAGTGTGTGACCTCACCAATGCGCTTCTGGACGAATGGTCAAAAATTTCCATAAACACACTCCTAAACCTTGTGGAAAGCCTTCCCAGAAGAGATAAAACCCTATGGATTAAGAATGGGATGTCACCTAAGTTCATATGTGAGTGAATAGTGAGATATACGGTGTTTCAGATGAACAGTCTGTGAGAGTGGCTGTCAGAAATGAACTTGCTGCAACCAGACTGTCCTGGTCAATACAGTTGTTAAACTAATACCTATGTTTTCCTGTAAGCCTGTCTGGCTTTTATTCTGTTGGGAGGGGGTGATCAAAGCATGCAATGGGTTTGCTAGTGCTACGTTTATCATATAAAATAATTTAGCAGCCCATATCTTTCTACTAGTGGGCGAGCCCTAGTATTTGTGCTAACCCGTTGCGTTATTACTGGACAGGTCTGTGTGTGTTACAGATATGTTTGGTGATTGAAGGCTCATTTACACTCTACCCATGTACCAAAATAGATCTGTGCATTTTAAACAGTACAACAATGCCCTCGTACTTACAAGTGTCTGTTACGTTGGAGTGGACATTGAAATCCACTAGAGGTCAGAGTCTCTCACAGAACTACTCAACCCCCTTGTTCCTGTTCTGTGTGTCTCATAAACTGGACAGAAAATGGTCGTAACCTTCAAGATAACAGTATAATAAGTACAGACAGAAAGGTCCCTCTGTATCCGGATGAGTTTCAAATGTGGAATAAATGAGGCTTAAGTGTGCTGTTGTTACTTTTTGTAGCACCTTTATCATGAAGGTTTAATAAGTCAGTTAGTTCTGGCTCTGTGGGCCAAGTGGCTTCATGGCAGACATCTGTCGCCAGTTGCATTCGCCTGTGCACACTGAGGTATTGGGTTGGAAGATTTGTTTTTGTTGATGGTAGTGGGCATGCTTCCTCTCATGACTGAGGCTTGGGCTGTATCAATCTGTTTGCCTACCGTACGCACACTGCCTCTTTTGAAGATTAATGTGAAAAAAATGCAAGTCTCCCAGCCTGCAATAACCTACTTGACTTAAGTGTCAGCAGATACATAGTGACCCTAGATTACGATGGTATTTTGCCTAATTAACATTAAACTGTATGCTTGCATTACAGTGTTACTGTTAGATATCATCACGGTTTAATTAGACATTATCTGATCCATATTTCAGCTGATGAAACAATGGTATGAAACAAAGTGTTCTCGTACTTGTTTCAATATTTATTGTCCTAGCTGCTCATGAATGTAATGTCTTTAATATTAAGTGGTTTAATAAGCAGTTTGAGGTTAAATGTCTTACCCAAGGACATGGTCTATGGTGTAGGAGAAGAGTCTGTTTTAACAAGACGCTGGCTCATAATCAAGTTTACTTAACCTCCAATTATAATCCTGAATATTGAAATTTGCATTTAAAATCAGGAAAAGCTGTAAAGATCATCATTTCTGCCTTTATTCTCTGTCTCAGACTAATTTCTCTGAATAGACCATGGAGAACATGAACAGAGGGCAGACTTTTAGCATGCTAGAGGCCAAGAATCACATCTGTGTAAACGGAGGAGCACATTCAGTCAGTCAAATTCTTATTGAAGCGGGAACAAAGCTTAATTGCATGACCTTTGAGTGAAGCCTTGGCAATCAGCCTGCCCTTGGCGTGGAGGGGAGCTCCGCCGCTCCACGCATCATTCAGGCCGGGCGCTCGTGATGAGGAGCCGGTGTTCAGAGAAATCTCTAAAGGACTCGTTTACTGTCTCGTCTCACGCTAATGAGGGGCATAAATTGTAGGCTGAGTGCCTTTTCAGGGGCTCACTGGTATGAAGTTTGGCTAATAGCTGCGGATGTGACATTTCAGATTTGAAGCAAGAGAAAGGACTACAAAAAGAGAAAGAGGAAATCCTTTTCATGTTACTAACAGATCTTTTATGAGTTATTTCAGAGTGTTAAGTTGGTGAAGGCTGTTATGAGTGATTCAGTTTAACTGGCATGTTGCTGCATGATAATGCTATTTCCTTTTACTTTTGCTCTTATGCCTCTTTAACCTCCAGTTCATCCTGACTTGAAACGGCGAGCTGAAAGGTTTCCTTTGGCCTGTGCTCTATTTGCCCTGAATGATGTCTGATAGGCACAAAGACCCCGGTCTGGGTCTATAAATGCAGGAAAAAAGACAAAATCTGGACTTGCACCTTTGGGCTACTAATAGTCACATGTGGGTTGGCATTTTAAAGTTAAATCAAATGTGTCTTGGCAAATGCAGTGTTGTTCCTATGTGAAGATGCATACTGCATATTCCACTTTGAGTATCTGACCCACTGATTCTGATTTTGTCCTGTTCCATTTTCTTCCCTTTAAATGACCAAATTTATTTGCCAAAATAAACTTTTTTTTTTAACTTATCTGTCATGAAAATTGTATTTTATGGTCATAATTAAACATAGACCATTAACTGTTTAATGAAGGAGTCCTCAAAATATGACTCCATAACATAGTCATACTGAAGAAAGTAAAAGATAGGGGACTGACGTGGTAAAAGAGTCACAGATAGCATCTGAGCCAGGGCCATCTGCCTGAAGGACAACAGCATGTGTGCATGAGTTCATGGACGTGAGCACAAGACTACCTGTGCCCCACTTCCTGTCTTTAATCAAAGAGTATTGTCAATCAAACCAGCACTCCTCGGGGTTTAAATGCTTCTCACTTTACTCTGTTATTATCCTCAGGAGCCTAGTCTGTGTTATTATACATCCCGGCAGGTTCTGAATAGTAAGCATATGTTTGCTATTTATGCGGATGTCTTCCAGTCATTTGGTGGATGAGCTGGTCAGTGAGCTTCTGTTTGACCAAATCTCATTGGTTGGACAGTCAGGTAGCTGAGCGATTGAGAGAGAGGAAGAGTAAAGTAGTGGGCTATCCAGGTAGAAAGAGGAAGTGCTTAATTCACAGTGGTTACACTCCAAAGAACTTCAAAACATATCAACAATAACAAACCTCCAAGAGGTTTTGCATCATGTTTTAAACGTACTGTAGTATTCGACCTGGTCCAGACATCCTGCTGCAAAGAAGTTGGTCTGACTAAGTTTGTTTGAATCTTTTGCAAATAGACACTAATTAAGTAGTCTTCAGCAGTGCTTCAATGTTTTTTACACTGTGATCAGAGTCTGCCTCCGTGCATAAAAAGACATTTCAGGGCTCTTACTGAGAGGACCAGATCAGCACCCGTATTCCCGAGTGCATCTGAAAGCCTTCTGGCACGAGTAGACAACGGGAGAATGTTTAAACTGTCCAGCTATTTTTTGGGGCTAATTTCAGCCAAATCAGAGATGCACACGTGCAAACCAAGCTGATCTGGACAGAAAGCTATAGGTTATGTGCAAAACTTGTCAGATCACTGTCTATCGTTGCTTTTACCAGATCTTATTATTTTCTTTCATAGCAACATGCTCTTCAGATTAGAGCCCGACCGTTTCATTGGCGGGCCGTTTATAGCGTTTCACAGATTAATCAACATCGGCCAAAATATAGCCAATATATTCACTTTTTTTGAGGGGATTGTCTCTGCTCCTGTCGCTCTGTGTTGTGTCTCCATACAGGACTCAGCCCGAGTGCCTGTCCCCTCCCCCTCAGACGCAGAGTGCAGCAGCAGCTCTCCCTCACTCAGTGTTGCCAACTTAGTGACTTTGTCGCTATATATAGCGAGTTTTCAGACCCCTCTGGCGACTCTTTTTCAAAAAAGCAACTAGCAACAAATCTAGCGACTTTTTCTGGTGTTACTGGAGACTTTTGGAGACTTGGACGTAAAAGCATGTATCATTGTTGCTTTTCTTACTGAGCAGCGCTGCTGCTGCTGTGGGTCCCTCTCCGTCCCTAAGCACTCACAGGCAGCCTTGTCCTCGTGCAGTTCGACTGCAGCAGACTAGAGGACTAACGCCCATTTCAGACTTGGATTGTGTTTTGATGCTTGCGTGTGCCGCACATGTCAGCTCCGGTTCCTGCCGGTGTGGCTTTCACACAGGGCGCGAGTTTTCTGCCTGTCAGCTGCATCTTCCTGCTCTCAAAGCGACTTCATTTAGTGTACAGAGGATGTGTGTCAGGAACTATTCAAAATAAAAGCATTCTGTACAAGTGAACGGAGTTTCTCTACAGAAATGCCAAACCGGGCTTTTACTTTGAAACACACAAACCAGAAAAGCATTCATACAGTGTTTATCTTTCCTGTGACACATATTAGTTTCACTAATAGTAGATTTTTAGAGAACAACTTTATAAAACAGGCGCATTTAAGCTTGTGGCCTTCCTCAGGGTTATCAATAAACACATTGTAAACATATTCTATGTGCATATTTGCCACAACGATAGAAATATGGCTCTCCATTTATCATTTTCCTGTCTAATATGGTCCACAGCCACAGTATAAGACTAATACACAGCATTTTAATGTCATCTAAGTTGCATCTTTGTGAAATAAAGATAAATGCAACTGGTTATTCACATGTCCACATTTGTGCTCATGTACAGTATATATCCTGTGTATATCAATGTTCTTATTTCATATATCGGCCAAAATATTGGTTATCGGCCAATATATCGGATATCGGCCAATATATTGGATATCGGCTTTTTTTTTTAGCCTCCAATATCGGTATCAGTATCGGCATCGGCCCAAAAAATCCCATATCAGTCGGGCTCTACTTCAGTTATGTCCTTTTACCACCTTTGACAGACATTGACAACTGTTACCAGCACTTGTCAGATTTTTTGCCAATGGCCAATGAGAGTTCACGAGGCCACTGTCAACTAGTGTCAGTGTTCCACAGATGAGTTGGTGCATCACTAGTATTTTGTTTGCATTAAAGTGGTGTTGTGAGTGTCTTTGCTCCACCCTCTGTCTGTTTTATGCACCTTTCAGCAAATCTGTTTTATTAAGTTCCCTTATTGTCTCATAAAATGCACCTGTAAATGTTAATGTTAGTTTCAGACAGAAAGCAGAGAAAGGAGACAGTGATGCCTCATGGTCCCTAAAAGTTTTTGAGTGCTGCTCCAAAAACCGTCTTTTCTGTAGAAAATTCTAAATACAGTTCCTATTGTCAGTATTCACACCATTGGATGTTTTACCTTTTTATTGATTTCATAAATCAATCATGGTCAATATAATTTGGCTTTTTTGACAAAACCCTTCAAAAAACCCTCCTCAATATCAAAGTGAAAACACATTTCTACGAAGTTATGTCAATTAAATAAAGATATGTAATGTAAAATAAATGACTGCATAAATATTCACCCCCTTTAAAGTGACTGACCTTATTCAACAGAGGTCTAGCCAAGTGGTGCTAGTAGTCTCACAATTAGTGAAATAGGGATCACTTGAATGCAGTTAATGTGTCTCAAGTGATTAAAGTATAAAAACACAGGAGAGTTCCAGGTCGTGAAAAGCCGTTGGGGGATGGATACAAAAAAAAAATTCCAAGGCACTGAACATCCTCCAGAGTTCAGTTAAATCCATCATCAAGACATGGAAGGAATATGGCACATGTGTTAATCTGCCTAGATCAGGCTATCCTCACAAACTGAGTGACCGTGCAAGAAGGAGACTCGTGAGAGAATCCACCAAGACACCCATGACTACTCTGAAGGAGTTACAGGCTTTAGCAGCTGAGATGGGAGAGACTCTGCATACAACTGTTTCCCGGGTTCTTCACAAGAGAAGGCTCTACGGAAGATTGGCAAAGAGAAAGCCACTGAAGAAAACTCCACTAGAGTTCACCAAAAGAAATGTGGGAGCCAAAAAACTGGTGGATACCAAACACTGCTCATCACCACAAAAATATCCCCACTACCAAATCAATGATGTGTGTGTGGGTGTAATTTTGGTTGACCAAGGATTTTTTTTTTGTTTTTTTGGTCAACTACAGCCCTAGTTAGATTATGTACAGTGTGCGATGTGGTGGTGGCATTTACAGTAATGTCTAAGCACTCCATAGGCTACCGGTGTCATGTTTGCAAAAAACATATAGTTCACAGAAAACTTTTAAAGTCACAAGATGACAGATGAACAGGTTAAAAAGAGCTGACTCAGTCACTAGCAAACTGATCAGTTAACCTGCAGTCATGGTGGATTGATTTTCCTCTTATTCAGTTCATGTGGAAATCATCAAGTGATGTTAATTTTTTTTCAATGCTAAATTATGTTTTACATGAATCATACATGTAGGCATTTTCAAAAACTTACTGAAAGCTTAAATCTGTTGGGTTTTTTGATTGAAAAATGTTTTTTATTTGTTAAATGTAAATTTTATAGATTTTTGATCATTTCAATATTTGATGTGCATGAACTTTAAAGTTGTGTACTGGTCTAGATTTGTCCAAGAATTCTACCTCATCTTTTTGTTTCTAAGCACCTTAGCTGTTGCCAAAAAAAGAAAATAATATAGCAGATACTTCAACAAGTTATGTAGATGCTTTCACTTCCAAGTTGACTAAAAGTTGAAATGCTGTTGCTCTTGAGATTTTTATTAGCATAAATATGTGCTCATCAAGTCTGAACATCAACCTTGTTTCATTTTGTTTCCAAAATGTTGACAGGCTTCTGATCATTGAGCCAAGCATTAAGCCTCTCTGGTGTATATGAGCTTTATAGTCATGGGATCCTACCAATCCTTTACTTTTCAAAACACTATATTGTTTTTCACTCCATGTAAAACAAAGTATGAGTGCTGCTGCCAGAAATGCAAAGTGTCTGTCCTGGAAAAGAATCTGGTGCCAGTGTATTGATGCTTGCATGAGCTTTTTAAAGGTTGATCTGCTTTTGCGGTGTATCAGGATGGAGAGTAGCATGTTATGAAAAATGTCATGGATATTTACTGTAAGAACACCTGGGCTGTGTGCTAATCCAGTCTTGATTATTTTCCCAGGCAGTTTCTTGGCTCTCACAGGAGGCTTCCTCTGTGCACATTTGTCTTCTAGATAGCTTATCTCACTCTAAAGGGACCTCTCTTTCTTCTCTGCCTTACTTTTTCATTGAATTGTTTTTTCCCTTTGACCACCTCATCCACTGTGCAGAAACCAGCTCAGTTTTCATGCATTTGAAAGGAGAAAAAAAAGGAGAAAGGAAAGCTAAATGTAAGATCCAGAATAAAAAGCTTCCCTTGGAAGAACATCAGGAAAAGCCTCCATTGCCATTTGAATGTGTACTTGAGTTTCTTTTCTTTTTCCTAGTACTGTTCCTTGCCCTTTTTCTGTTCTCTTCTTTAGTTTGACGTCTTTTTGAGAGGTGTCCACAGAGTCAAATGCCTCCTCTTCCCCTTGTTTGTTCATCCCATTGCATGCTGTCCGTCTGTTTACTATATATCTTCAGCCTTTTCTTGCACTAAGCTCTCCTCCCTCTCTCCTCCTCTGTGTCCAGCTTGGGGAAAGAAGAAATAAATTGGAGTAAGGCAGCCATTTTTCAGAGGCCTGCGGTCCACTGATAAAGAAAAACGTGGAGAAACATTGCTGGAGCAGTAGAAAACAAAAGCTAAGACAATTGTTAAGTGCACAGAAGAGATTTAGAAGTGTGTGTGTATGTGTGTGTAACAGCTGCTCTATGAAAATGTTCTGTTTCCTCCAAAATCCTTCCTTTGCTCCGCTTCTCTGCATGTTCAGTAATTGTAGCTGAAAAGTTATATTATCAGTCGTGAAATTCAGAGTTAGCTTTGGATAGATTATAAATGACAGTCTGTGGACTTAATGGATATCAGGCTGCTTGTTTAATAGAATAAAGCAAGTAGCAGCCCAATGACATTTAGGATTCTGTTTTATGCTGTTCAGAATTTTTCCAAGACAGCAGATTTTTCCAAGACAGTCTGACTCCAGAGTGTTCATCTCTGTCTGCCACTCTTATGACTGTTCGTCTGAGATAAAGGGCATCTCAGACGAACAGTCATGAGAAATACATGCTAAAACATTTGAAATAAAAATGGATTGAACTTCCTTTTAGGATGAGGGTAAGGGTTAGGATACCAAAGTTAAAAGTCAAAAACCTGACCTGTAAAACTGATTACAACAAGTTTCAAAAAGCAGAGTAAATGGCCTACTTACAGGAAGAAGCTCTTCCTCCATGAAAACATTCCAATGCAGCCTGCGTAGCTTACATAGCTCTGTTAGCTGCGTAAACAATGTAGATAACAGAGCTCATTAACTACATAATGAACAGACTTACATAGCTAATGGAGCTAAATCTAAACTCACAAAGCAGCTACATAAGCTAAGTATCTACATTATTTGCGTAGCTAATTGAAGTTTAAGCTTAATTTAAGTTTGCTAAAGCTCATGTTGCTAAAGCTAACTTAGCTATAGTTAGCGTAGTTACATAGCTGAAGTAGCTACACAGCTAGGGTAGCTAAAGCTAAGCTCACAAAGCAGTTATGTAAGCTACGTAGCTATGTAAGCTTTAGCTACATTTGCTAAAGCTCATGTTGCTAGAGCCAACTAAGCTTCATTGGCTTATCTTTGTTATGTTGATGTAGCTACTTCTTTAACGAGTCAGTACATGATTTAATCCCAGAGTACATCTCTGACCTTTTTCTCTGTTTAATTTATGAAATGTTGCTTAATCTGTAATGTTTGCAACATTGTTACTTCATGAACACAACTGCCAGACTCTGGTTATGAATAAATTCAAATTTTTTTTAATCTAAAACTTGAAATACTGTATGCTGTATTAGGAAATTACAGCACTTCCTTTCTGAGATATATAGTGTCTTAGATGAATGTACTGTGAGAGTAACTGTCAGAAATGTAAGGCCCTGCCAAACCCCTCTAGATCTTTTAGATATTTGATTATGATTAGAATGTTTCTAAAAAGATGGTGTACAGGACAGGGTAATGGCTGCATCTATATTTGTAATGAATCATCCTTATGATAAAGGTTTTGTTTGCTTTAACCAAAATTATCAGCTTTCATAAGCAATTTCATTTTGCAAAATTGGTGATCTGGAAGAACTTCAGGAATTTTAGGTTTGTTTTGAAGCTGCCACCTTCAAAGATATTCCAAAGTTGCTACAAAACTGCACTGTAAATGACAGAAATTTCAGTCCAAATATTGGTGTCAATGCCATCTTGGGGAAAGAAGCATTTAACAGCAGGGATAGTAAACATGAGGTAGCTTACAGTGGGATACCAAACAATATGATACGGTATGATATGACAACACGGCACAATACCATAAGATACCCTACCATACGGTAACATATACCATAATTTTTATTATATGAAATGGTAATGTATGACAAGATTTGATTCTGTTTGTGATTTTCATGGTCAGGATCTTGAGGGGGAAGGGGTTTCCGATCCAAGGACCTCAGTCCTTGATTTTTGCAGATGATAGAGTTCCTCTCGGCATTTGGGCGGTTTGCAGCTGAGTGCAAAGTATGGCGGGGTCTTGTTCACAAGTGAGGGTCAAAGGAAGTGTGAGATTGATAGGCAGATTGGAGCAGTGTCATTGGCGTGCAAGGCAAGGCACAAGGCAAAGCCTTCGATTTCCATCTACCTCCCAACCCTCACCTATGGTCATGAACTCTGGGTAATGGCTGAAAGATTGCGGATACAAGTGGCTAAAATAAGTTTTCTCCAGAGGGTGGCTGGGCTCAACCTTAGACATATGATGAAGAATTCAGACATCCAGGAATAACTAGGAGTATAGCAGCTGGTCCTTTACATCAAAACGAGCCAGTTTAGGTGGTTTGGGCATCAGGATGCCCACTGGGCACCTCTGTTTGGAGGCTTTCCAGGCATGTCCAACTTGAAGAACTCAGGGAAATAGAGAAGGTGCTTCCTCCCATGGCTGAGGCTTGTGTGGCTCACGCCATATTAAATTGAATGGTGACTGGAGCCAGCTGACAGCTATATACTTCTCTGTTGACACTTCCTGCCTATCTTGCTCTATTACCATCTGGTAGTAGATCCATGTGAAACTTTTTAATTCTCCAAGCCAATTTTATATCTACTAGTGACTTGAACCAGAGCCATATTTGCTCAATTAGTGGTAGCGAACGCCAGGAAATTCTGGTACTGTACCTGACAATTTAAAATAAAAAGTCACAAAAATTTGGTGAGCTGTGCAACGCTAGTGCATGCTCAACATGATAACATGTTAGCAATGTCAAACGGAAGAAGATCCAGTAGTACTAATACTAGGGGCACTGCTGTAGTTTAGTCCAACATACTTCTGTCAATAAGTTGATGCTTGTCCAGTGTTTGCATAGTGGGACTGGGACAGTTGTCCAGTTAAATCAGGCCTAGTCCAGGTGCAACCGTAGCTTGGCTTAACTATGCGTGTAAATGTGCTGAGTGTAACGGTCCACACTGATAATCATCACTATCTTTGAAAGCGATGACATAGAGAGCCCTGCTGTACCATGTATCCTGATGCATTTAAGCTCTTATGTCAACAATGTGGAGAGCTCTGCTCTCTTTGTAATTTACAACCACATTTACTGTCAACACCAAGTGGACATCCACACAAACTATGGTGAAAATTTCCAATCAGGCCATAAGATGTTACATTCAGTACATTCAGTTTGAATTAAATCCTCTGAGTCCTGTCTGGGTGCATATTAGAGAGAGTGTTGGGTGTCTGCATCTGTTTGTGCCAGCTAAAATCACTGAGTCACTGTACTAATGCACTGATCTGTCTTTCACACACAAGCTATCTTCTGCTCTCTCTCATTCTGTCACTCGCTCATCAACCCTTCCTCTCCCTCTCCATCTTTTTCTCACTCTTAATCACCCACTCACACTCACACACACATATCTCCCTCAGTCTTGTGGACCTTCCAAGCAGCCAATCATCAGAGCCCGTCCATGCGCTGTGATGTGGCTGCTAAAATTAGCCTCCTCTCTCCGTGAGTCGACATCCACCGTGACGCACTGTGGAGAGCCAGGTAGCCATGATGTCCAGCAAAAAAAAAAGAAGAACTCTCCTCTTTATTCATTTCTTTTCCTCCACTCCTCCCTTTTCCTCTCTTCACATCACCCCCCCCTTTCTTTCAGCTCTGCTTCTGCGTTATAGCTTTCATTCAATCTTTCTCTGTTTTGTACCCAATTACATCCGAGTTTCTTCTCGTCTGTCTTCTGCAGGGTTATATAGATGTGCTCTCCTCTCCTGTTCTTTTCAGTGTGTTAAGTCAATCTTTGAACTTGTTTGAAGCTCCACTCTGAAGTCCCAGCTGCTGGTTCATCTTCTGTATGACTTTCTGACAGTACATGGTGACTATTACAAACCTTTTCACTAGAATCTGTCACAATGCCAGAGGGTGAATGTAGTCCTTCACAGCTCAGTTAGTTCAGCCAGAGCTTTATCCTCCTGTCCTTAAAATGAAAAAGTCCTACATTGTATATTTCATACTGTATACTTTTACAGTGTTTTGCAGAGGTAATGCATTGAAAAACCTTCCTTTTATCCACTGACTTATAGAAGTTTTTTAGCGGAGTACTTCAGTTTTCTTTTTGTTCATAAGAAACATTCAAATAAAGCTTTAAGATTTTAAAGGCAGAAGTACAAATGAAAAAGATGCACTGATTCTGCACCCTACGGATCTCAGTGTCTCTTTAAGTGTTTATTTTTTCTCCTCCAAGCTGAGAATTGTCTGAAGATGCGTCTTTGTTTTGGTGTTGTTTTGCAGATGACAGTTTTTTCCCTGCAGATGAATCATTCTGCTATGGGACAGCTTCTCATCCCCATTCATGAAAACATGCAAACAAGGCAGATTTCACTTTTTTAGCTTGTCTTTTCTGAATTTCCTATCTCTCAATCACTGCGCTCTGTTCTAATGGAGACCTTACATGCAGCTTAGGGCGGTGCATATTGACTCTTCTCACGATTTGATTTGCCATAAAGTCTTGTTCAGAGTGACTGATTTGGTGATATAATAAATATATATCAAATCATGCTACCATTTATGTATCATCTCCAAAATACAGATTACACTACATCACCCTAATTTTAGCTTCCCTACACTGGCTCCCTGTTAATTTTAGAATTGATTTTAAGATTTGATTAATTACTTTTAAAGCACATAGGGTCTGGCTCCAAGCTGCATGTCAGAAATATTTACTCCCTACAAGCCAGGCTACAGCCTAAGATCCTCAAGTGGAGTCCTCCTGGTCATTCCAAAGTCGAGACATAAAACCAGAGGTGACTGAGTGTTTTCCAAGGACCATGCCTAAGTGAAGTCAGTGATATCTTTCAAATCACTTCTTAAAACTCATTTTTAGGTTTGCTTCTATGTTATGTCTTCTTTTTATTATTTGGTTTTTATTAGATTTTTATTTTTTATCTTCCTGATCCCTATTGTTTTCTTTTTGTTTTGTTTTGTTTTTTTTTGTTTGTTTGTTTTTTTGGTACCTATAACGTCACTGCAATATCCACATTCTGAAGATGACTGATGTCTTAGCTGTAAAGTATCGTATGATTTCTGTGCTCTAATGACATGCGGGGATGTCTTAGTTTGCATGCAGTATCATATTTGATACAGACTTTTGTGAGACCTCGGTCTAATCAACATAATCAATAATTTCCTTAAAAATCTTTTGAAAACAATTTGATTTAAAGTAAAAAAAATAAAAAAATAAAAAAAAACCTCTGCAGATGATTTTCAATTGCCAGAAATGCCTAATGCATCAAATGTGATACAAAAAATGCATGTGAAATTTTATGGTAATTTTTCTTTTTTGTGACTTCGAGAGAAAGTTAAAAAACATCTTAGTCCCCAAAATGAGAATTTTCTGGCTATTATTTGAGTTATCAGGATATGAGGGGTTAACCTGATAGATTCAGTGAGAAATATTACAAATATTACAAATATTAAAACTCAAGGAAAGTAGACATATTTCCTTTTAGTGTAACAGTACAGTTGCTTTGTTAAATCACACTGTTGGTTGAGAGTAATATTTACAGACAGCAGCTTTTGCTGCTTCCTTTTAATCATGAATCACATGACCTTTGGGCCTCATACCAGCCAGTCTCGGACCTTCATGGTCAATCATGAAAACAGACATCCTCTGTTGCACACAGACACCATGCATACATTCACAGACAAGACTGGACTGAAGTTTTTTTTATATATTCGTATACATGGCCATTCATTCACACGTAGACAATAACTGTAACTACGGGCCACTTGCAAATACTGCAGCATTTTTCTATTGTTATTTATATTACATTGCACTGTTGCACTGTGGACTCTTTACACTGTTGTACCTTGTACACCTTATGTATTTCTTGTATATATGCCTTTCAACTGCCTTCTTTAAGATTTTTAAGAATTTACTTTATTTTATTTATTTTTATGTGTGGTAACACCACTCCTAGCTGCTACAGTTTCATTGTATATTCCTTTACAATAACAATAAAAGGTATCTATCTATCTATCTATCTATCTATCTATCTATCTATCTATCTATCTATCTATCTATGATCTGACAGATGCTGGAGGCCTTTGAGTAAGGTGATTTTCTCAGTACTTCCAGGGAGGTCTGCGATTAGCATTAAAAGCCTTCCTGGGAACATTTCCTTCTCTGTGTGGCATTTATATCTACTAGGTAAACATTGAATCTCTTTGTCCATATTATTCCAGCAGCAGTGCTGTTCATCTGATAGGTCTCAAACAGCAGAAAGTAAGTTTCAGTGGCTTCACTCACACTTATTTCAGAGCTATGAGCCAGAGGCAGAACCTGATTTCAGTGTGGTTTCCTCACAGAAATAAAAACGGTATGATGAAGATTTGTAAAAGTTAAAATGTCACAGGGTTTTTTTTTTCAGTTTTTTTCCCAAGAGGAGAACAACTTGAAAATGTTACATTATTGAATTGAGTTTTGTTTGATCCTTTCAGGCAGTAAAGAAATTTAAAAATGTTAGTTGGCTGTCACTACACAGTAGGGATGCAACGATTGTCATTGTGGACTAGTTCCAGACTACTGAAACCATTAGTCAGCTGGTCAGGTGGACCCCCCTGCATATACTTACCGTGATAGCTGCTGTTGATGTCAAATGCCATGAAGGACCTAAATTCAAACTATATTATTTTCTTGGATCCAGTGTTCATTTTGGCAGCCCATTTTAGATTTAGTCATAGTTACCTCCGCCAAGAAGGTTATGTGATCGGCAGGGTTTGTTAGTTCGTTCGTTTGTTTGTTAGTTAGTTTGTTATCAATATAACTCAAAAATTTATAGATGGATTTTGATGAAATTTTCAGGAAATTTCAAAAATGGCGTAAGGAAGAACTGATTAGATTTTGGGAGTGATCCGGATCACCGTCTGGATCCAGGAGTTGCCGTGAATGCCGTGGTGGGTTTTTTTATACAATCAATAGCCTGCATGTAATAATCTGAAATAAACTGATGAAATACTAACAAACATTGAATAGATTTTTTATTGATAATGATACTCTTACTAATGCACCTTGACGATCAAACTCTTTATTGATAATATTAGTAATATTGATAGGAATATTGATGCATTTGGGGTGGAAAATTTTGGATTAATTTTGGATTGGATTACATTTATTAAATGCATTATATCAATCATACATAACAGCAAATGGTAACAAAGCACAAGGTGTTAGAATGATTAAATATATAAGTTCAAAGGCCATAATATTTGCACATAATCCTGTTTGTAAGCTCCAGAACAGTTTTTACAGGTAAGATAGGCTTTATGGCAGTGTTTCTAACATATTAATAAAGGATATTTGTAGTTACAGTGACTTTTAGTAAGCTGTCAGATTCTCTCCAATCAGGCTTCAAGATTCCCCTGATCCAGTTTCACCTTGTTTGAACAAATTCTTCAGCAAGTTTCCAGATTTGGTGAAGACGCTGGATTTTCCTATGGGCAGTTTGAGGCTGTGGGAGCTGCTCTGGGGGTTGGTCTGTGGTGAAGACGCTGACTGAGCTTGGGTGCTGCTGCATGTGTTTGATGAGGGTTGTGACAGTGAGTATGACTAAGGAGTTAAGTAATTTTGTGACAGTTTCGGTGTGTACTGCTGAGGTGGAACATAAGGCTGAGAGGGGATGTATGGCTGGGAGGGTGTGAAGGTTTGCGGAGGGGTGTAGCTGCTGGGGGGGTGGGGTGGGGGGGGTAGCTTTGAGGAGGTTTGTGGTGTGGAGTGTAAGTCTGACCCAGTGAGGCTAAAGCCTGTTTAATGCTTGACGCATCAGTGAGGTTGCGAGTGTCCACGTGTCAAACATGATGTCAAATATTGACATGCCCCTTCATGGGGGTCCCTTGTGGCCAATTTTCGTTGGGGCCGCTCACATCCCCAAAATTCTTACAAACATGGACGCGGACATTAAACACGCTACAGACATGATTCTTGAAGACGCTACCCCTTAGCTTTTAGGAGAATATCAGTTTATGGCAAAGAGAAAGCTGCCGCTAGGTACACATGCACCAGACGTTTTCACATCATGATTCCGCATCAGTTTTTGTCCGTGCAGCCATCTGCGCAGAGAGCATAACTGGGCCTTTATGCAGCCAGTGAGAACGGCTTAGTGTTTGTAAAGCTCTGGGTGTTCAGGTTAGGCTTTGTCTATGAAGACAGAGATGCAGGTATGGAGTCTGGCAGAGTGGGTAGTGGTGGCGGGAAGCTGTCTGGTCCATCTTTGGTGAGGAGAGACGGTATATTTTTATTTGAACTCATGCTTTCTATCTGTTTTATATTACTAATTGATAGGGCTGTTAAAGCGAACGTGTTAATATTGCGTTAACTCAAATTACTATTAAGGCTGCTAATTTTTTTGTCGCACGATTAACGCATGTGCATTCCGTGTGACCCTCGACACATCCCGTAGTTTGTCAGATCAGGAAGTGGCGCCATCGTGATGCGGTACAAGTGAGCAGAAATGGATACAGCACAGAGACTTTTGAATGACAGGTTCAGCCTTCATAGCTTCAGCTTTTCATAGATAACTGAAGATAAACAGATAAACTGAAGTTATTTTCTCCTAGTGTCAATATGAACTGAGTTACCAGGTGTTCGTAGAGTCTTAGCACGCACCACTCGCTAGCCGAGCACACCGCTAATGCAGAGAGCCGCCCCCTCAATGCTGGATTGTTTACAGCGGAGACAGACAACACTGCAAGCAGGGATGGACTCGCTATCTGGCATACCAGGCATTTCCCGGTGTGCCAACACACTTTTGGGCCTGTATAATTTATTCATTTATTTATATCTGCTATGAACCGGCACTACAGCTGCGCTGACCCTTTATATTGACTGTTGACTGGTTTGATCACGTCTCCTAAAGGTCCGTTTACCCCCCGCTCCCATCCCCACGCAGCTCCTGCTTGAAAGTGAAAGTATTTGGAAAAAAACGAAACTTACTAAAACGATCGACTGGAACTGTAAATAAAAGACAAATATAAAAAACTGTCAATGAAGATGCTGCAAAAGTGTCAAAGACTCTGCAGTCCCTATAGGAGACGGTCTGGTGCTGGTGAATATACAGCTGCATCATGAGGAGGAGGAGGAGGAGACAGAGCAGCAGAGGCTGGTGTGTGACAGGGGAGCAGAGGTTACAGGTGAGCCTGAGAGTGAAGAAGCTCTGTAGATTATCATAATATAAGCTAAAAGGCATTATTAGACTATGGGTCTCCTTTATTTAGGAAGAAAAAATTTTTTTAGATTAAAATTTTATCTCTTCTATGGTCTGAAGAATGAAAAGATGGTTAAGTCCTCTTACTACACCTTAAAGGTTCTTCACTGAGACTTCTTTTACTTTGTGTGGTCATGAGTTTTGAAAAGCAGCTTCACATGTGTGTTTATTGACATCATTCCAGTAAATCTACTAGACTGATGACAGTAATTTCTTACTGTCAGCATTTAAATTTAAATTTGGGCATTTTTTTAAGTTTGAAAGTCAAAATATGATGAATAATAGCAGACATTTTTTAAGTAATTATGTGCTTTTTCTCTGGATTAGGGCAGATGTGTCTACCTTACCCACATCAGAACAGTGAAACACCATTAGATGTGTCTGTGCCTTACTGCTGAGCTCTCAATAGAGACTTGACTTCTTCCAGTGATCTGTAGTGTAATTACAGGGATGTAAAGGGATGTTTCTGTGAACCTTTATTTCTCTTATGTGAGGCTGAAATTCTCTGCTTTAGAGTTCAGGATCAGGAATGATCTTTGAGTGATTTAAACTTCACTGACAATGCTCTTTATGTCCATGTGTGATGATGAGATCTGTTGTTCTGTGTTCAGCTGCTGAGAACAGAGGAGTAACTTCTAGAAGTCTAAAGTTTGACTCTACATTGTGGTATTATTCATTAATGTTACATTAAGGTCAGTATCTCCATCTGTTGTGGCTTGTTGGGTTTGATTTTACCATGTTATGCTCTCAGCATATTTTTGGAACATTCAGTATCTTTGAGCTCAGACTAGAGAATTTTCTGGACTTTATCTGTTGTTGTTTTGGGTTGTTGACATAAACAAACATTTGCATAAAGAAAGCATTTTTGTCCACTTGTATTGATAAGGGTATTTAAATCTTAAGAAATAGTACTGTAAGGTACATTTAGAACAGACAAAAAACAGTGTGGTTAATTTGCGATAAATCTTGAGTTAACTATGGAATATGTGAGATTAATCACTATTACAAATTTTAATCTATTGACAGCCCTACTAATTAAACAAACATTTTCCCTTTAAAGTACCACATTTGTTCAGATTTCTCGCTAAAAACTAAAATTCCAATTTGTCCTTGTGACTTTGAACACATCAAAATAAATTCATTTTATGCTCCTTGAATTGCCAAAAGTCTGAGATGTGCTACAAACAGAAACCACTTAACGTGCTGAAAACCATGATCCATGCGTACAGATTCCACATCTTCATGTAGAATCTGTATTACAGTATAGAGATTACATGTTTCCTCTGACTTTATTTCTCTAATTTACAAGTTGCCGTTAGTTGAGCTGGACTCTTCTCTCCTTATGCAGCTCATGGGACCTGAGAACTACTGCAGCCATTATCACCGAAAACAAGGTTGTGAATAAGAGCAAAGAGAGAAATGAATAACAAAGCGTCCCCTCTATCAGGGCTCTCATCCTTTCCAGAGCTACACATGAACACAGCTGAGTGTTTCTCTAAGATAACCACTAATAGTGTTTTGGCCTTTAAAACCACTTACAGCACTTTGTCACATGTACTTCAAGGTACCCAGCTGAGCAGCATCATAAGAAGAAGATTCATTATGTGGGTGGATGTTGTGTTAAATGCAGACCAGGTACAGTAGGGTTGAGTGTGTTAGAGCTGTATGTTTTTTCCCTCCATGTTTATATGTATGTCTTTTCCGGCTTTAGTATCACTGTGAACATGTTGGTGTGTATCTATCCGTCAGAGCGCAGTGTGTTTCCTGGTTTAAAATGTCAACTTTCAACAGTCTTCCTCTGTGGTTTCTGAACTGTTTGGCTCAGGAGGCAGACAACATTAATCTATCACCACTCTGCAGATGGAGATGTAAGTCAGAAATAAGACAAAAACGGCCTCGTACAGCGTACAAGCAAGTGGAATCAGAGCCTACAAAGGTTTACATATCAGCACAAGGATTATTTCTTTAAAGCTCTTATAGTTTATGCTTGGTCAAAGGGTTAAAAAGTGGCAGCTGCATTGATGCTTTTAGAGGCAGTAAACACACCATAATTAAACAAGCCAGGTTTCTATTATTGCATCGAAAAAATGCCATCAGTGGTTTGCAGCAGTGATGGGGCGACAGAAATCATGTTTAACTTTAAGTTTTCCATTGTTTAACGCAGTGATTTTTTTTTGCCCAAGGCACACCCATGACCGAGAAAAAATCTCAAGGCACACATTCTCCAGATTCATGCAAAATCTTTTCTTTAACATGATCATAATGCATGGTTGTTCAAATCCACAACAAACATCGAGACATTCCTTCACCATTTGGGATCAACTGGAGTAGACAAATACATGTGTGTACATATGTTTTTGCAACACATATTTTAGCTATATTGGTCTTAGTCACAGTTATTGATTAGAGCAGCCTGCTGCTGCTAATCCAAAACTTTTTGCACCCCTTTTTAAGCATTTTTACACCTAATTATTCAAAAATATGGACATATGTAAAGGCAGAAAAATATTAGTTTTTGAGAGATTTTTTTAATTCTTAATATAATGGAAATTTTAAAATGATATCGTAACATCGGTTACCTTAATCTGTGATATGATCAATACTTACCTGTGCAAACACATACAGTCATGGACGAAAGTATTGGCACCCCTGGAATTTTTCCGGAAAATACACCATTTCTCCCAGATATTGTTGCAATTACAAATGTTTTTATGTGCATTGGAACAACACAAAAATCCGAAGAAAAAGGCAAAATTGACATCATTTTACACAAAACTCAAAAAATAGGCGAACAAAATTATTGGCCCCCTTTTAAAACTGTGGGTAAATCTTTTTTTTTTTTTTTTTTTTCAAGCATGTGATGCTCATTTAAACTCACCTGTGGCAGTAACAGGTGCTGGCAATCTAGAAATCACACCTGAAGCCAGTTAGAATGTATAAAAGTTGACTCAACCTTTGTGTTGTGTGCCTATGTGTGTCACACCAAGCATGGAGAAGAAAAAGAAGAGCCCAGAATTGTCTGAGGACTTAGGAAGCAAAATTGTGGAAAAATATGAACAATCTCAAGGTTACAAGACCATCTCCAGAGATCTTGAGATTCCTTTGTCCACTGTGCAAAATATAATCAAGAAGTTTACAACCCATGGAACTGTGGCTAATCTCCCTGGACGTGGATGGAAGAGAAAAATTGACAAATGAATGCAACACAGGATAGTTGGAATAGCAGATAAACATCCTCAGTCAACTTTCACACAAATTCAGGCTGTCCTGCAGACTCAGGGTGCAAAAGTGTAAGCTCGGACCACACGTCGTAATCTGAATGAGATGAAGCGCTATGGCGGGAGACTGAGGAGAACCCTTCTGCTGACAAAGAGACATAAAAAAGCCAGACTGGAGTTTGCAAAAATGCACCTGAGTAAGCCTCAATCCTTCTGGGAGAACATTTTGTGGACAGATGAGACTAAGGTAGAGCTTTTTGGAAAAGCACGTCATTCTACTGTTTACAGAAAATGGAATGAGGCCTACAAAAAAAAGAACACAGTACATACAGTCAAACATGGTGGAGGTTCAAGGATGTTTTGGGGTTGTTTTGTTGCCTCTGGCACTGGGTGCCTTGACTGTGTGCAAGGAATCATGAAATCTGGAGACTATCAAGAGATTTTGGGCCGCAATGTAGGGCCTAGTGTCAGAAAACTGGGTCTGCATCAGAGGTCATGGGTGTTCCACCAGGACAGTGACCCCAAACATACTTCAAAAAACACCAAGAAATGGTTGGAGACAAAGCGCTGGAGAGTTCTGAAGTGGCCAGCAATGAGTCCGGATCTAAATCCCATTGAACACCTATGGAGAGATCTCAGAACTGCTGTTGCAAGAAGCACCCTTCAAATCTGAGAGACCTGGAGCAGTTTGCAAAAGGACAGTGGTCCAAAATTCCAGCTGAGAGGGAGAAACGGTGTATTTTCTGGAAAAATTCCAGGGGTGCCAATACTTTCATCCATGACTGTATGAAAGTATCTTAAGTTGCTGTGCAATCACTAATCATGCATGTTTTATGCAAATTCTCAAGGCACACCTAGACTTTCCTCACCATATCATTAGGGAAACATTGGTTAAATTAATCATTTTTTTGTTCACTCTGCCTTTTTCACATATGAAGCATTTTAAAGCTTTGTTTGGTGATATTAAGCTTAAGTTTTTATTATAAATCCTAGGGCTGGATTATTAATGAATACGGGCAATCAATTCAATTTTAAAGGGTTTGGTCAGTATTTAAACACTGTATGCATGGCACATACCCTTGATACAAACTTATGATGGAAATATCAATTATTTTTTTCTAGCAAAGTTAAGTCTTTGGCTACTTAAAGCAGGAGCACATCTTATTTATTCCAGTTTCAAAGAGAGAGGCACAAGACTGTAAAAATAGGCTCAAAAGCAACACCAACTGCCAGCGTTATTCACATGAACCCATTTAAATTCTTCTCAGGTTTGGGTGAAAAAATGTATTATGATTTCCATATTGCTTGGGCCCAAGTTTTCTTTTTAACATTAGGATTAGCATTACTACCAGTGCTCATAGCAAATCTAACTATGACACATGTCTTCCTAAAGCTTGTAACAGAGATGAAGTTTTTTTGTCCAGCATAATGTTTTATGTAAGAATTTACTGTCTGACTAGTGCTTCAGCCTTGTTGTGTTTACTTTCTTTTAAGTTCCATAGTGCTACTTAAACTACTAAAGCCCTTTTTTACACTGCATTTCCACAACAAGGCCTTAATGAATCTACACTGTCAAGATGCTAAAGACATTCATTTTAATCCCTCAGTGATGTAATACTAGCTTCCTTACCTGTCAATTCACACCGCATTACAGTGTTGTGGTAGGGTGAGAGAGTGTGGCACAGTGGGAACTCCATACACACACAGTCAGGGCACTGGGCTTCCTCCTGCCTCTGCAGATCCTGTGTCGCCTATTTAGTGCTTCTATGACTATCTTCAAAGCTAGCACAGACAGGTGCATATATTCATTACCCCCTTTATAACACTGTTCCATTCATAGAAAAGGCAAATCATCACAATGGTATAGATTTTACACCTTGAAATGGCAGTGTGAATAAGCCTTTGGATTTGGCTTGGGTTCAGTAGCGCATGTGCCAAGTAAGAGGTGTGCCATCAGCAGTAGCAGCAGCAAAAGGAAGGGTGGTACGATGCCAGAACTTAGATATGATACCATTAATAATTAGATAGTACTGTTACCTGTTTTGCTAACATAGCAGCAAAAATAGAAGTCATAGGCAGCAAGTATTACATAATTACTTGTCTTTGTACAAAAGACACAGGACAAATTCTTCAAACATAGGATTAAATTGGGATGTAAAAGTATTTTTATTCATCTTAAGCCATCACCGTTGGGAGATGCACAAAAAATACATCCAAACAGAAAAAGGGACACAAATGTAACAGTATTTAGCTGGCAATCTAGGTGGCAGAAGTGTTTGCTAACTGCTATTAAACATCAAACAAAGAAGAGGAAGAAGCCAGCATAAAAAAGCACACAAAGAAGAAATTTTGGCTTCCTTAGCAAGAGCAACAGAGCGGTGAGATACACAAACTTATTTGTTTTCTCCTTATCTACAGCTGTTTTTAAAAAGCCTCAGAATGTGACAGCATAAAGGCATTACAGACGCTTTCACATTTTAAAGGCTATGCAAGGACCTGTGTAAGTGGAGAACACAAGCTACAAGTGTGTATTTAAGTGCTCTGCTCAGGCTCCCTTGCAACGTCTCATCCTATGTTTTCATCAGCTAGTCAGTTGTGCTTCACTGATGTACAAAGGTAGGGATTTTGCACTAGTAACCAACACACTGACTGTTTACTAACAACTCTGTGGTGGTATATTGGCACACTTAATGAATCATGAATAACATACAGTGCCCTAAAATGCACATAATTAAGTTTGCATTTTAAGTTTTATTTGTTCTATCATTTTTAAATCAGCGGATATTAGGCTATTCATTTCTATGTTGCTTTTTATTTTGCTTTTTTTGCCCTGTAAACAGACAGACTGTCAACTATTATTATTTTTTAACTGTATATTAAGCTTGGTTTAAAAGTTTCAGTGATTAATATTTAAGTAGTTCTTACAGTTTTTATAGATCAAAAATCCATTTCCACACAGTATTTCTTAAACACTGATCTCTCTATGTCTGTGTTTTTTGACTGTGATTACTATGCCAGTCAGGCTGGCAGCCGCATCACCAGCACACACATATACACACTCACATACACACACTTCTTGAGCATGTCATCAGTCCAGATCTAGATTAGAGTTAATGAGAGCCCAGCATGCATACAGCCTGTAACTCAGCATAGCACACTGACCTACTGACTCACTGACTGGATAGTGGATGATGTGTGTGTAACGCTGTCCCTATGTGTGAGGGATTTTGACATCTAATAGTAAACACACATAGTCAACTACATAGTGATGACATAAATAGATTACCCCCCAATAAATAAGTTCATAGAAATAAAATCAAAATTAAAGAAAAAGTCCCATTTGCTTTAAAAAAAAATCTGCACTCATCTGTTTCAGGAAGAGGGATTCTTGAGTTCCTGAAATAAATATGTGCTTTGCTGTATCGACCTTTTAGATCTTGAATCACTCAGTCTGTTGTGTCTGGTCCAGCCCTTGTCTAACCTCAAAGCAGATGGATACACCCATTTCCTTGTTTCTCACTGGCAAATCCATCTTGCAAAGCTCCCGTCTGAACTGTTTTGGCCCGGTTAGAAAGTGACGAGTCAGGACCAATCAGCGTCGAGGGGCAGTACTTTCAGGCGTGGCGGAGTCGTGACGTAAGCAAGCAGCAACAAGAGGCCAGTGCAGATATGGTGGAAAACATTATTGGGATGCTGCTAAAGCGCCAGTTTTACCAGAACTTGACGACATTTCTTCGTTTAAAGAAGAACAAAGAACAGCAGTGAGTTGTTTTCTTTTAAAAAACAATAAAAGTCGTGTACTGACATGTCTGTAGTCGCCATGGTTCACGTTATGCAGTTCTATATGGAGTTTATTCCTCAGTAGCTGCGCACACGGCCCTCGATAACAGAGACGACGTCAGGTGTTTTGTTGCTCTGATTGGCCTGTAAAGATGTGACAGAATGTTTATCCAATTACCCTTCGAGTTTTTTTTGACGGCTCTGCCCTTTCCCAAACGCTGTCTATGAGTGGTTTTCCTCATCCATCTGGCGTGTCAGGTTAGCCCTTGCCTGGATGGCATAAAGGACATGATTCTCACTGAATGCTGGTGCTAAATGAATAGTCTTGTAAACATATTTTCTATGGTAATCTGTGTAGTGCACATTTTATACATGGAAAGTTTGGAAAGCTGGAAATGTCAGTAATAGATGCCTGTAAATAATTGTCTGGGCATGTAACAGAAACACTACATGGGCTAGCCAGTATGCTTATCTGTTGTGCTCATACTCTTTGGACATATTTGTGAATTTTCATTGAGGATCTTGGTGATCTTGCAAGTGTGTGTTGTTGTAACTGTTAGTAGCACCTTTAGCATTTAGGCTCACTAAGTCCATGTTCAGCTTCAGCTCTGTGGATAATGTAGCACCATGGGAGAGTTTGGTAGCCCGTTCTGTTCACCTGTGCACATTGAGGTATTACAGTGGATGACTCGCTGTTGTCACTGTTAGTAGTGGCTTAGGCTCTCTCTCATGGCTTAGGCTCACACCGTATGAAACGGAATGGGTGACTGGAGCCAGCTGATAGATGCCCACTTCACTGTTGACACTGTAACAGCCTACTTTACTCACACTGGTGGAAGATCCACGTAAAACTTTATTTCTCCTGCTTAATACTCTACTCCTGTTCAGCCATATTTGACCAACCAGCTGTACTGAAAAATGCTGAAAATGTCGGTAAACTGTGCAACACTACAGCCCGTCACTATAGACTGCATAGAATATGGACATCGCCTTAAAGATTTTACTCATTGTTTTCTAAAAAGTCAAACAGTGGCAGTTGGCATTTTGGAAACTCCATCTATCTTCCACCAAATGATGAAGCAGACATCGCGATGGATTTGAAGCAGCTCAGTGAATCTTGAATAGAAAAAAAAAAGACCCATCCAATTTGTCTAGCTTTTCCTCCAGCTAGCATGTACTATGAAAACAAGACAACAAAGCCAACAGCCCTAGCCTTCTGTTAAACAGCTACAACAAGACTACCTTTTAGGTCAAGTCAGCCCCACAGTCTTTTGTCTAATCCTGAGCAACTCTTATCTTAAATTTGTCAAAAACATATGATATAATCAACGCTTGTATAAATGATGAAATGAGGTCTAGAAACCAAAACAATTTTTGTACCAGGCTGTAAACATGTAAATTAATGTTTTAGTACTGACTCTAAATGGACACATGTGATTAAACCTGAAATGATGAAACCTGAAATGATTAACTGGCCAGCCTCGAGTGGACACTGGAGGAACTGCAGCTGTGCTAACTTCATTTTTCACTCTGCAGGTTGCAGCTTTTCTGTCATGTTTGAGAAATTAGGCATTGCCGGCTTTCTACAAACAAAAACTAAGTAATTTGAATCATACCTTCAAAAGAAACTAAGGATTTTAGGTGAAACTGAAAGATGTCTTCCAGGTGTATTATGCAGCGCAAGAGAAAGCTGCAGATATAAACATGATTTTAATTTGTTGATTATGGAATTCTATTACAATAATCAATCACATTTTGGCCAGCCTCTCTCTATGTTCAAAGTAAAAACTGAAGTGTTTTCACCTTGTTGAAGCAGAACTATGCAAACAAAGTTGATTACTCTTGGCTGCATATTGCTGACCACAGAATATGACAGTGATGACAAATGAAATGATTGCATGCTAAAGGTGATTTTCTGTCTATTTGTTGGGAATTTACTGCATGATTCTCTCTTCTGTTAGAGCTGGGCTAGCACTCAATATTTTCTTTTGCAAGTAATGATTTATCAAATTTGGAAAGCTGAATGGAAAAGGCAAAATTCAATCACATGTTCTCAGAACAATGTTATGAAAGTTAATCGATGTAGAAAATCTTTCCAGCAATGAATAAATCATGCGATAAATGGAAGCAAGAGTACTTTTTGAGTGATCACTGACAGAGTTTCCATTGCTGCTCAGGGGCTCATTGCACAACAGTCCACAAAAAGCAGCCAGAAATGGCATTTGTACCATCATAACTCTTCATTAGTTGCACTGTTATATAAAGCAGCCAAATACATTCCTTTGTTTTTGCCTTTGCATGAAATACAGAAGACATTAACTGACTCTGCAGAAGACAAACATCTAATCAGCTCTTGGATGACTCTGTTGTTCCATTTTCCTATTCCCGATGTGTTGTTTGACTCTGAGAGAGGTGCATTCATTTGCAGTCATTTGCATTTTATACTCTGCCTTAGATTTGCTTCCCACTTTTGGAAACAGCAACTCTTCATCCTCTGTCCTCCACCCATCTGACTCTCTGCCCGTCTACCTGCTCGACTCATCTTTTTATAGTGCTCCTCTTCCATCTGCCTGCCTGTCATCCATCACAGAGGCTGGGTGACTCCCAACCGCCTGTCACAGGACGAGGAAAGAGACGGAGAGGGCAGGCGGCAGAGGAGAGGAAGAACGAGAGAAAGTGAGGGAGGGTGAAACAAGGCAGAACATAAAACTGCAGGAGCTTGTAATAGTGTTTCCTACTCATTAATTAGCTGCAGTCGTTCCTGTACAAACACATGGTAATAAAACTGATATACTGACACCCTCTCCTTCTCTCTCTGTTTTCATCTCCACTATTCACCTCTCAACCCGTTTTTTTTGTCTTTCACTGTTGCTCCTAATGGCTACACTTTCCTTTTCTGTCCCCTCTCTTTCTCCATTACCCTCATCTCTCCACTCACCTCATCTTATATCTTTCCTTTCCTCCTTCCTTTCCTTCTCTTCCTCTTTCCTTCCATTGTTTTTTCCTTTTTCCTCTTTAATCTCTCATCTTCTTTCTCTCATAGTTTCCCCAGTCTGTCTCTGCATTTTCTTCCCATTTTTTCTCTTAAATCTCTTTTCCCTGCTCTTTTCTGCACTGGTCAGGAGGATCAGTAAGATAAAGGAACTGTAGTCAGAAGAAAACCTCTGTCCACCTCCTGTGGTGTTGAATGGAAAGACAAAATTCATCATGCTATTAGCTGTCACATGATTAAACACACAAACATACAAAGATAAAAACATATAGATTTATTTTAGCACTCTCAGCAGAGGGACACACAGACAACACTTGAACACACATGGAATTTTATGTTAGGTAAATAAGAAATAAATGCACTGATTTTTTTCCCGCACTTGAACTGCAGTTGTACACAGTGCAGACAGTAGAGGTAGCCATGCATCAGACACAAAGATTCTGTCTTTTAAGTACAACCTTTTTATATACCCCACTGTGCCTAACCTTTTTTGTAATCTCTCTTTCCAATCACACATTGATATATTTTTCCTTTCATTCTGCCCCTCTTGTAGTAGTTAACCCAGAGATGCACCCATTCCAATTTGATTCCAGTTTTGATTTCCAACTGTATCATTTGAAAAATCATGTAGATGATACCAGTTTTTGTCCTTAAACTTTTTATTGACATCAAAAGCTTTTTTACCCTTTCTTTAACTATCTTCAATTTTATGTCTATAGTAAACACAGACTGATAGCCCTGTGAGCCTAGCTGTTGTTGTTAATTAGCTTGGTGTTAAGTGTTGATAAAGATTAGTGTTGCGGCAGTGTTTTACCTTGTTTATTACACTGCTTGCATGACTCATATCCAACTCCTGACTTTCTGGTGATTAAACCTGAAATAATTAACTGGCAGCAGGTAGACACTATGATCCATGTTAAATGAATGAGTATCATCTGTAACTTGGTATGGCATGAGGAGGGGAGTGAGGCGTGTGCTGCATCATGCAGTTATGTGTAGACCTGCATCATGGGGATGTACTGCATATTTTCAAAACCACTGTCAGAGCATTTACGACTGTATTGTTTCTGTTACATCTGTATTGATAAGTGTATCTGCAAGGAATCTGTGATGATATACTGCCATATTGATTTTTTTTGAGCAGTGACCTATTTTATGGTTACCAGCATCTTATCTCTGTGATGAGAAATGCTAACGATCATTTTAAGTTTCTGATTATTATCCAAGTATTAGAGGAGCAATAGACTAAGTGAAAGTTTATCCGCTGTCTTTATGTGACATAACCAGCTCTGCTTCACAACAAAGATGCAACAATCATGCAACATGAGTTGATTAATACAATTATTGCCAAGACTTGTCATTATCAATAATTATTTGGTTTTAATCAATCCATTGTCCCAGCCCAGCAGGGTCCATCATTCATTAGCAAAAAAGTAATGTATTAGCTCTGTTTTCAGATAAACCTATGTTTTTCTTCATCGCTGACACCTCTTTGTGTCCTTTTATCTAAAAAAGAAAAGTAGAAAAACACCTGCATTAGGAGTCTGAGTGAGAGGGGGAGGAGGGGACAGAGGAAGGTTAATGGAGAGATGGCAGGGGGATAGAGGGAGGGGGATGGAGGAGAGGAGCTAATAAGACAGGGATAAGGAGGCTTATAAAGTAATGATAAAATAGAGAGTGAAGTCATACAGTTGATTTTGCACTGCCCTATGTGTGTTTCTGTGTGTGTTGCTTGTTTATGTGAGTGTGGAGTGTGTCTACCTGGCTGATGTCCTTGACTTTATGACTGATTATATCATTGCTTCAGGTCTCTGTTAGGGCAGACCCAGAGACAGACTGTGTGTATGTGTGAGTGTTCTTGTGTGTGTCACAAATGCTTGAGAGGAATTTTGTCTGCCTGAATCCGCCCACATCCAGGTCTTAAAAATAGAAAAAAGACCCTGAATCACACATAAGCACACCCTCTTTTATTTTATTCCATCCTCTCACACACATATTGTATTATTGTGTATCAAGCATGGACAGATTTGAAGTTAGGGCAGGACATCGATACAATATGAAATTATATTATTGATATGTTATACAGCACGGTTCCAAGACTTTTTCTTCCTCAGCCCCTCTTTGATAGATGAAAATAGTGTTGGGCCCGCTAAATTCCTACCATACATTTCAGCACATAAGCAGCATACAGTATACCCATACATACAGAAAAACTTATCTCATACTGGTGAGATCTGCTTCAGGAAGAAGTATGGCTCTCTTTAATTCCCACTGTTAAGCCAAGGATGAGGTATGACTCATCGTATTTTTGTCTTTGTGTTGGTTGCTATGTTGTCTGGTGTAGATTAGGGATCAATCCATATTGGTTTGTCAGAGCCGATACTGTTACCATTATTAGTAGTTCCTGAGACCAATAACCGATATTTGGAACCAATATGCATTTATTATGATGTACAAAATGGACTTAATGGCGACAAAGTTAAAATTGCAAAATAAAAAAAAACACTCAAAAGTCCGCTTGGAGTTTGCAAAGAACTTCACGTGAAAGCATTAAGAGCATTGGTGTGTTTTGTACTGAAGAGAGGCTTCTGTCCAGCAACTCAGCCATGAAGCCCGGATCAGTGGAGGGCTGCAGTGATAGTTGTCCCATATCCACACAGATCTCTGGAGCTCAGTCAGAGTGACCATCAGGTTCATGGGCACCTCTCTTACTCAGACCCTTTTCCCCCGATTGCTCAGTTTTGTCATGTGACTAGTTCTTGGAAAAGTCCTGAAGAGTGCTAAACTTTTTCAATTTGAGAATTACGAAGGCCACTGGGCTTTTTGGAACCTTCAGTGCAACAGATTGTTTGTAGTCTTCCCCAGATCTGTGCCTTGCCACAACAATCCTGTCTCTGAGCTCTGCAGGCAGTTCCTTTGACCGCATGGCTTGGTTTTCACTCTGATATGCATTGTCAGCTGTGTGGCCTTCTATAGAGAGTTGTGTACATTTCCACATCAGTCAAGTTACTTTAAAGGGGACATATTTTACCCTTTTACCCTCAGAGGTCCCCAAAACATGTCTGTGAAGTCTGTTGCTAAAAATACACTCCAGTATTGGATTTTTGCATGTCTAAAAAACCCTCTGTTTCAGCCCTGCTCAGAGCAAGCTGTTTCTCTGTCTGTAGCTTTAAATGTTAATGAGCTGTCTGACTCTACCCCTCTCAGGAAATGGATGTGGTTTAATGGATGTGGCACTCTTGATCCTCCTCTCAGCTGCCAGCTGAGAGGAAGATCAGGAGAGGAGGGTGGGACTTTCTTCCAAGTGGGGAGGCCTAACTAAACCTGGGGGTGGTGCTAACTCCCCACATGACATCATGAAGTGAAAATCTGAGAACGACTTGTTTTAGCACACATTTTCTGAATGGTGGAGAAAGAGAGGGGGGGCGAATGGATTTTTCTGGTACTTGAGGGGATTGTGGACAGGCCAGGGGCACATATTTTTGTTAGAAAAGCCTGAAAAAGTTATTTTTGAATAGGTGTAGGACTCCAAGGTGTAGAAACATCTCAGCTAACATCAAGAGAAATGGGAAACCTGAGCTTATTCCAAAAGTGTTTTGCAAAAGGGTCTGAATATTTATCTACATGCAATATTTCTTTTTTTTTTTTGTGGTTTCTAATACATTTACAAAAATTCAAGTGATTCCTGCCTTTAATTTGTATAAAGAAACAGAGGCCTGTAGGTGGCTATATGGTGGGGAGGTTTTAGCTTAGAAAACTCAACTGGACTAAAACATCAAGCCTAAACTAGTTCAGGCTTAAAGTTGAAAACAATAGATCAGAAATGAGGAAAAGGCCAGAAGGAGATTCCAAAAAGGATTGAGGTTGTAGAAATCTTTCTGTCTAGCTTCGCTAGTAATAAAGTGAAACACAGTGGACTTTTTTTTTTACTGAAATGTGACTTATTTAGATGTGTTGGCTGTTTCTGATGCAGCATGACTGTTTTTGGTGGAATAATAATATATCAGGAAGGCTCCTAATGGTGAGCCGTCATCAGTGTTTGTTTGTTGTCGGAGAAATGCTTTAATTGTGGCTGCTGTGGTGGTTTTATCTTGGACTGGTTTACATGGTCGAAATCCTGAGAATCAGAGCTTTCCGGTGGTGTATATCATTTGGTATACTTATGAATGTCATTTCTGCCAGTGAGCCTTTGGATTTTTAATAAATTAAAGACTAAAGTCAAACCTTTGGAGGTCCTCAGGTTCATATCAGTTTTTTGAATGCGATTGCCATCACCATGGCACTCATGCTCCTCAGTCCTCCCCTCACTCCCATCTTTGTTTTTCATTCTAATCTTTCTTCCTCTCAGTTTGCCCTCTTCATTTGTCTAAAGCATCTCCCCGTGTCGCTTCATCACATCTTTTCCTCTCATCTTTGTCCCTTCCATGTAAGATGTTAAAAGGCGGTGTAATGGCACGATGTATGTGTGGGAAATGAGGAGACATTAAAGACGAATGAGAACCACCTACTGATAGACATGAGTAAAAGATGTGAGGACACTTGGGAAATTGATTTGTCATAAAAGGAGATGTGTTTAGCTCTTAGCATAATTTTTACACAGCGTCAATCACCAATGATAGCATGACATACCAGTCAGCTTCAGTTTCTCTGTTTAGATCCCTAGAGTTTGGATTCGTGCTCAAAGTGACATCCTGTCCAAATCATAAAAGTGGATCACTTTTGCTGCAAGCACTTGTCCTTTAAAGAGCACTCTGTGATCTTGATACAGGCTCTATGTTGAGCCTCAAAGACCCAGCAATTCTAAGAAAACAAGCTGTATTTGTATGGGAAAAACTGACTCTGTTGCCAAAATAATGACCACAAATGAACAAAGCAGTGGTGGGAAAATCCAGCCATAAATCTCCTGCCACTCAGACACCCTGGGCAGTATTTAAATCACTGTTCCTTTAAAGAGAAGTAAACACCTTCCCTGGTTTTGAATTTACCCCTCTTTTTTGTTTGCCTTATCTACTTTGCAGGTATTTCGCACAGACTTCATCACGGCCATGAAGCTGCCAGACTCCGCCCAGCTCGGCCCGGACGACTTCTACGTGCTCTCAGACCCGTGGAGACAAGAGTGGGAGAAGGGAGTTCAGGTCCCAGCCAGCCTGGAGGCCATACCAGAGCCTGTGGTCAGGTAGGAAACATGTCAGACATTTATTAACAATGCCATTGACTCAGATGAAGATGTAGCAGATACTACATCGAGTGTGCTTTCTGTGTTATAGTGATTCATATGATGTCAGCCTATAAACACACTGATGGAGCTCCTGCAGTCCAAATGGTCTTGACAGAATTGTGTGTGCCATTACTTATATATATTAGTATCAGGAAGCGAAATTTTAATCCAGATCCATTTCAACAGCTTCCGTTTTTTGGAATTAGGTTGGCTGTAATTTTAGCCCAAGATTTTGTCTAAAGTTGACTAACCAGTCATTTCTTCAATTTGCTGACTATAGTCTAGAAAAAAGAGAACAAAACTCACCAAACATTCATGAACATTTTAGAAATATTCAAGAAAAATATTTCTCTAACTTGAACCCTTGACAAAAATCATAAATGATGGCACTTTCAGCATTTAGAAGTTTTTAGATGCATTTTTAGATGCACACAAACTCGACCAGTATGTGCACATGCACAAAGTTGATGCATGTGCAAGAAAGAGACATGCACAAAAACACAGACACACTGAATAAAGCTGGAAGGCAGATGTGTGCAGACATGCACTTTGACCCACTTTTATTCACTTGCATGCTGCAAATGAGTGTGTCTCTGTTTTTCTCTGTGTCTCTCCATCCTTGGTAGGTTGTTGTGGCTCTCTAGTACTCCTGCAGCTGTTCCTTGTGCCCATGCGGTTTGTTTGGCATTCTAGGAACTAATGAAAATGCTCAGACTGCCTGGTAATGCCTGTTAGACACACGTGTCATACCAGGAGGCCACACACAAACATACATATGCATTTTTATTGGGACACAGGCAACCATCCAGCCATGTGGAATTCAGTCAAATGTTCAGTATCTACCTTTTTTCTCAAGAGAAGCAGTTACAGCGGAACCAAAAGGCAAGCACATGATTAGCGAAGCTTCTTAAACTAAGTGTTCAAAGTGAAGTTGTACTTTGGTGCTTATGAAACAGCCAAAAAGCTGCAGAGCACGATAAGCTGAATGCTTAGGAGGAATGTTTTCCTCCTTTCCATTGTCAGAGTTGAAGTTTTGTGTCGCTTTTGTTTCTGCATGAAGGCTTTTGTTCCTTTGTTTCATGTAATGGGTGGCGTATTGTTGTCTACCTTTTCTTCCATCAATTTAAGCACTACAGTCAGCAAGAATCTGGTAAAATAATAGATTTGTGCAGTCTCACCAAGTGAAATAAAGTTAAAAACGACCAACAGATTTTAAAGTGTCAAATAAACAGTCTTGGGCATTGTTTATTTCCAAATGGATGTACCACATTTGGGACAGCTGTGGTGAAGTCAGTTCTTACTCAGCTGGAAAGTCGGGAGTCCTGTCCCCACTCCTGCATCCATATGTTGATGTGTCCTTGGGCAAGACACTTGACTCCAAATTACTCCAGTGTGAATGTGTAGGGTCACTTTAAGATAGCAGCCTCCGCCATCAGTGTGTGAAAGGCTTTGAATGAGTAATTGTGACCTGTATTTTGAGAAGCTCTTTGTATAGTCAGACAACTACAAAAGTTCTATACAAGATCAGGTCCATTTAAGTCCATTTACACTTAATATCAATTCATCAGGACTCTCTTACTAGCAAGTTAAAATGAATTAGAACCGATTAGTTTAGAAGGGAGTTATGTTTTCATTACAATCAGACAAAAAAAGAAATACAGCCACAAATGCCAGTCTGTAGGTTTCAGCCTTATAAAGGGATATTTTGGTATTCTGGAGAACCAAACAGCTCATCAAGATATGTCTGTACGCTGTGGCAGAAGAACACTTAGCTGAAAGTTGCCAAACACAGAGGCTTTCTGGGATGTAAATGAAATACTTCAAAATGTTTCAATATTTTCTGTTAAAAGAAAGACTGAGAACCAGGGATGCTTGCTGTTTGCCAGCTAAACAGCTAAATTCAGTTAGCCCAGAAGAGTGGCGAGTACTAATTATGTCTTAAATAAAACATTGGACTGTAATCCCAAACCTAAATTGTAGCTTCAGTTAATGGCCACTGACTTTGCTGTAGAGGTTTCTCCCGGCACTTCGCCGGATATAAACATGACAATCTTAGAGTTCATCGTGTCATAGGAACAGTGTAGTGTGGCAGAAGTTATAATTAGAAAATGGAAATAAATTTATATGTAGCCTTTTGAGGGTTATACTCATGAGTAACCACATTAAGAACAATTTTAATCTGCAAAGAGGAACGAAGACTGGTGGAGCTAGCTGCTAACTTTAGCCGTGCTCTACTCAGCTGACATAATGACCCTGTGTCGAATTTGAAAGACAACTTGGATTTGAGATTCAGTTGGAGTGAAAGACAAGCATGATCGACCACATCCAACCATTATGTCACTCCAGATTTTGATGAATACTTGCCTCCAGGGCACATACACTAGTTCTGGTAAAAATTGTTCTATAATTTTGAGAGCACTTTTTTTGTAATTTTACACCCCATAGGTAGGGATCAAATGTTTTGGTATGGGCTTATTCCCAGCCTGGTCCCAAAGATATGTAACAAGATTTTTAATGGCCATATTTGAGTATAGTCTTACTGTCTTAGGGTTATGACTTTGTCTCACCAAGCCCAGTCATTCTAAAAGTTTAATGGTAATTTACAGTGCTTAACAAATTTATTAGACCACCTGTCATATTTGTCTCAGGGCACCATCCAGTATCATGAAGTGCTTTAATGCGGACTCTTTCATTTTCAGTGAGCTCTCCACGTTTTACCATTTTGAACAGGAATGAGGAATTTCAAACTGAAATCACCTTTTTATACCCAAATTTGAGCCGGCTCACTGGGCTTCTCTGAGAAGTCAGAAATTAATCAGGCATAACATTCAACCGCTAAAACTAATTTTCCTCTTCAGGAATGCAAGTAAATAACTATAATTTGACATATTAATCAAGAATTAATAATGTGCTTTACTATTTTTTCAGTTTTTTGTGAATCATTAAATTTGAAAATTCATGGATAACAATAGTAATTATATTTTAGCATTAAAAATATCATTTGGGTTCAAGAGCTTCTACATATTGGTGTATTAACCATTGCAGAAACATAAAAAACGATTTTGGTAATTACCAATGCTGTTAATTTAGGGCAGCTGTGGCATAAACCTTATTTTGGTTAGGGTTAGGGTGGTATGATAAATTTGTTAAGCACTGTACCTAAATTGAAATGCCAAACAGGCCAAATGTGCCTTTTAAAATGCTTTGTTCAAAGAGTATCCAAAGGGTATTTGGACCTACTGTATAGAGAGAGATGTTAGAATTTTATCTAAAGAAAATTCAAAACAGAAATCCATCATGGCAGACTTTAAGCATACTAAGCTTCACTTGTATGGGGAATTTCAAGTCAATCTAACTTTCTGAATTTGAAGAAGGAGTAGACAAAGACGAATGTGATGAATAGTATTTGTTTGTATTTTTATCTCTGTTAATTATTAGTGATGGCAGTATAAACAAATATCTAGATTATCTTCATGATTGCAAGATCTGAAAGGATAAACAGGCCTCCTTTCTGTTGACATTGTCTAATAGGTTTATATCTCAGCAGATACACATGTGACACACACACAGACACACACATGGAGCTAACAGATTGAAAAGAGCCTAAAGGCAGAGAGATAGATGAGTAGATTGTGGGAGAAAGAGCAATGGCTGAGAGAGATAAGGATAGATGGATGAATGGGATCTTATGTATTATCTGATGTGTGATAGAATGATGAAGTGATATACAGTGATGCTGAAATAGAGCCATGATGGATAGATGTGGAAATAGATGAGAAGAGGGGTGAGTCTAAGTGTGTGACTGAGCTCATGGTCTCTGTCAGAGCCTCTGACAGCAGTTGGTTCATCATTTTATTTAGTCGTCTGTCATCTTAAAAACACTTTTCACCCTGCCTCTTTCTTCTTTTTCCACTGGGTCTGCCAAATGTTCACTTCTTTGTTGTGCTTGGGCTTAAGTCTGTGATTCTTTAGACTTCCAGTGTTTTACATGAACATGGCTCTGTGGCAAGACAGGATAAATGCTAGGAACCTTTTTTCACACAAGATGTTGTACACGTTTGAGATTTCTTGAACTTCTCAAGCTCTGTCAGGTTGCACGGGGATAGGGCGTGAACAGCCCTTTTCAAGTCCAGCCACAAATTCTTTATTGGATTGAGGTCTGAGCTTTGACTCAGCCGCTCAACAACATTCAACCTTTTTGTCTTTACTCCATCTCTGTGTAGCTTTAGCTGTATGCCTTGGGCCATTGTCTTGCTGGAAAATAAATCCTCTTCTAAGCTGTAGTTCTCTTGCAGACTGAATAAGATTGTCCTCCAGGATTTTCTTATATTATTCTGCATTCATTTTACCCCTTCCTTTATAGGACTTCCAGGGCTGACTGCCGAGAAGCATCCCCACAGCATGATGCTGCCACCACAGTGGGGATGGTGCATTTTTGGTGTGCAGTGTTTGGCATCTGCCAAACAAAGCGTCTTGTCTAATGACCAAAATCACCATTCTTGCTTTCTCTTTGCCACTCTCCAATTAAATTTCAACTGGTGAAGAACAACAGTTGTTGTATGCAGAGTCTCTCTGATCTCAGCTTCTAAAGCTTGTAACACCTTCAGAGTTGAGTTGTCTTGGTGGCCTCTCTCACTAGTCTCCTTCTTGCATGCTTACTCAGTTTGTGAGGACGTCCCAATCTAGGCAGATTTACACATGTGCGATATACCTTGCATTTTTTTGATGATGGATTTGACTGAACTCCAGGGAGTGTTCAGTGCTTTGGAAATACTTTAGTATTCATCCCTTGACCTATGCTTTTCAGTAACCTTTTCTCTGAGTTGCTTGGAGTGTTCTTTTGTCTTCATGGTATAATGGTAGCCATGAATACAGACAATCAGTGACTGGGCCTTCCAGACGCAGGTGTCTTTATGCTACAGTTTAGAGACACATTCACTTCACCCAGGTAATCCTCATTTCATTACAGTTTGTTGTTTTTGGTCTAAGAGGCAAATTATATTGACTATGATTAGTTAATAAAATCAATAAAAGGGTAAAACATCCAAGGGGTGAATACTTTTCAAAGGCGATGATCATCAGTGATGTGATGACATAAATCTCCGTAACATAAAGGAAACAAGGAAAATTAAGTAACATGGCTGAATCAAGATGTTAGATAACCTCTTAGTTTAGCTTCTAAAAGTCTCTAATCAGTGCTCATGTTTTTTCATGATTTCTACACAGGGCGTCTTTTACTGCCAGAGATAAAGGACACTGCTGTGGCTCTTAAGTTTGTTAATAAAGATTTTATTGACTAAAACAGAAAAAGTAAAGCTATAATTGCCCCCACCTGCTCTCTCCCTATTTATGTCATGCACTTTTTCTTCTCTATCAGTTATTTTTGTCCTGTTTCATCCTTCTTTTTTTAGATTTTCTCCTCTCTACAGCTCACCCTGTCTCTGGCTCCCCTCCCTCCACTCCCACCTTCCCCTTTTACTTTTGCTCTAGTTGAGCCGGAGGCGCAGACACATTTTTCTTTTTCCTTTTTTTTTATGAATAATGACATCATCTCCTAAAATTGTTGGCAAGAAAAAAGGCTGCGGGCCCCGTCTGGCTCTGACAACACTCATCTTCCACGATTCTGTCTATCTCTTTGGACCAGATTTGGCTGCTGCTGCATGATTGCCGGTAAAAACTGTTGTGCGGGATGTGAGGAGGTCATTATGGTTTGATGTTATTTTTTTGTGCCTCTTCTTCCAAAAACACAGGAGAGAGACAGAGAAGAGATCAGATTCCCTTTCTGTCATGCTCTCTTTCACTGCTTCCTTTTTCTCTTCTTTTTCTGTCTCTCATTTCTCCTTCTTTCTTCTTTTCATTTTCTTTGGTTTCTGTCCATCTGTTTCCTAAACATTTCTCCATCATGTGTTTGCCTTTCTTTCCTTCTATTTTATATTTTCACTCCCCCCCTTTCCCTTCTGTCTCTCGTTTTCTCTCACTCCCTGTTCATGGTTTAGTTTTGGGCCGAGTGGAAGTAATTAGCCGTTGCATAACACTAGCTATGTGCAGACAGTGAATGGGGCTTTGGCAGTGACTAGACAGCCTCGGTCCCCAATGACAAACCGAGCCGGAGAGAGAAATAATTACACACACGCAGTAGAAGATCTGCTTCTTTTCATAAAATGAAAGAAAAGAAATAGTGGTTATGTTATTTATTGCCGCATATTTCTCCGTTCTGACTGGTGGCCGAGTCTGTGAATGTGTACCCGTTGTTTGTGGTTTGGCTGAACATGTCGGCTTTCCAAACGGCGTGTTAAGCTGCGGCCATAACATTGAGAGACCCCTTACTAAGCAAGTTTATGTCCTGCTGGACAAAAAGAATCATTCTGCAGATTTAAAACCCAAAGAGATTGCCTGTTGGTATGCCTAAGTAATGTTTTACAGCCTTGTAAAATTTAATGGTGCTGATCGATTTGATTGGAAAACTCTGTTCTCATGAGATGTTAAGCTTCAGTTCAGTTGCTTCTGCAAAACATTATGAGGTCCCCAGTGGTGGAATAGTTCTAAGTCAGGTTTCCAGAAGCTCTTATTAAATGCAAAACTTGGGTGAGGCATGCATGGATGCCATGCAAAACCTCTGGTAAACAAGACAACACTGAAGCGATGGAAAGAGTCTCTGGGAGAACATGCAGATAGTGTTGTTGCATTTGTTTTTTGAAAATTGCTGGGTAGGATCAGGAACCACTGCTCAAATTGTTGGGATATGCAGCCACACAGCCAGGATGACACTGACACTTTTTAACAGCTTTTCTCCCTCATGGCATACTACCTATGCCTTTAAAGAAAATGTTGGTTCACTGTTAGGTCAATAAACCTCAAGACAACAAGTGACTACTGGAGCTGGGCAGAGAAACTCATGGGCTGTGGGTCTGTACTTCACAACTATCTCTGCAGACTGAGAGCTCAACTATTGTCCCAGCAACCAGTAGGATTGCAAAAACAGATGGTGCTTTAAAATCTACAGCTGCAGAGAAACTACACATGGTGGACTTTGCTGAACCCAATGAAAACCATCACACAGATCCTGACATTTTAACCCTTTTTAAACAGACTGCAATTTACAGACTGGTGTTCTTGTATTGCAGATTTTATTGTGCATCACATACATTTTGTCTTAAGAAAATTAGCCAGCTCCATCAAAACCATCTGGAAGATGGAAGCTAACCCATTTAAAGTCAGTTTCTTTAAAAAGTCTGCAAGTGTTTTGGTCAACTTAATATCTGCCAGATACTTAGCACATCATGAGATTACAGAGATGTCATTTCTCTCTGAGTTCTTCAGAAAAATAACATTTGGTAATTTATTGAGTTGTTTTTATATTTTGTGGACTTGTCAGAGCTATGAGCTTGGCTTGTTGGGAATGGATAAAGATCATAATTGTTCTGGACCTTTCCCAGTAGAGCTGATTGAGTTGGCGTCGAGCTTTGGAGAGGAAGCTGCATATGTCAAGTTTTGCATTCTGGTGCAGGTACTGAGAGGAAGTGTTGGCCAACATAATTTGAATAGATGTCTTCCTATATGGAAAATCAAATAGTATGTAAAATCACTGGTTGTTTATTGAACTGACAACTTCTGTTTTTTTCATGACATACACACACTTTTACTGGATGCACAAACACACCCTTATACTGTGTGAGTCAGACAGTGTAGCTCTGGGTCAGAAGGCTAATCGGCCGCTAATAACTCAGACACTCACACACGGACACAGATAATGGATTGACGGTTGCCTGAGAGCAGAAAGATGGATAGAGAGATGGCGAGGAGGACAAATAGAGGGATAGTAAAGATGGAGGGCAGTCTAAATGTCATGTATTGCAAAGCTTTATTTAAAGCTTAGAAGACATGCCCTGACATTTCCAGCTTCTGCTGCTTATGTTTTTCTTCACCAAGGCTCTTGTCATGTTGTAAGTTTAATAAAGTATTAATGTGCTCTGTTTATTTCAAAAGATCCTTTGAAATCATTGAGTAAACTCAATGTGTTGTTGTACTTAGAGTAATGATGAACTCTTAGTGTATTATCTGTTGGAATATTTTCTGTGACTTTTCCAGTATAACTGTCCTGATCTAAAAGTTGTCATCCTGTAGAGAAACTTCACTGTTCAAAGTCTGCATTCAATAAGTCCAAGGACTTGTAGATATAAATATATATTGGTCAAATAAGTGGAGTACAAAAACAAGAAATACATTGAATGATTGAGAACTATTAACTTAAAACTAAAAATATGTTCTCAAATCAGAAAAATAGAGTTGAAATTACAACTCTTCTTTTTGTAACAACCTTCAACTATTCATTCTTACAGTGTGCCATACCACCAACCACGACATGCTCAGAGTCAATTAAATGATCATTCTTTCCAACTCTAATGCTCAGTTTGTACTTCAGCGGATTGTGGTGACCATGTTTAAATGCCAAATTACAGATATTTTCATGAATGAGCAGTTGCACATATACACCTAATGAAATGATCAGTTAGTGTATTAATGTGTGTCTTTCTGTGGTCTTGCATGAAAAACTGATTTTCAGCAACTTATCTTGAAACGTGCACAAAGTGAAATTTTAGTCATGTTGTGTTATTTACTCTAAGTGACTCACAAACTTGTGAATGAACTCACAAATTATCTTAGCACACCAACAAGCTCATGAATTCATGAATAAACTCACCAAAGGATTCACAAAGGAGCTCAGAAAAGAACTTACTGTCTTACTCGTGAAAGAACTGACAAAATACAACATGAAAGAACTCACCATCAAACTCACAAACGATGTCAAACATTGATATTGATCGGATTTCTCCTTTATATTTCAGGAGGGGTGAAGAGGGTTTGAATCAGGTCAAAACTCCTTCAGTGTGATTCAGGCCTTACCCTGAGAAGAGGCAACCAAAACAACGGAATAAATGTGAAGTTATCAGTTTCATCTCAGTGTAACTAATGAAAAGAATTAGCCTGCTAAATGTCAGTCCGGGACAAAGCCAAAAGACAAGGAAAACAGCAACAGAAGGAGGGAAAAGTGTTTGTTAGATGATTTAAAGGTCCTCAGGGTTTTTCTAGCCCAGCTGCAGCCTTTTCCACCAGTACATTAGTAAGTTACCATGTCTGTAAATGTTCCCTTTTATGAGTTCCTAAGAGTGTATTGTATGCACACATATTTCATTAAAGAGTGTGTCTGCCTCAGTGCATCAACAACAACATCTGGATATTCCCCCAAGATATCCTCTACTTGTTCCAAAACAGCTCTTCGTCAGATAATAGGATGACTAAGAGAAGCGTCATGAGCCTCATTGTACAGGGTCAGCGGGTGCACTTGGACTAATGACTCCCACACGACTGCTGTTTGTCGGCAGTCTTTTGTATCGTGCCTTTTGATAAATGCCTGGCAGCTGTACGTTAGATAGATAAATGAAGGACTTCTATGTGGTAGTATGTTGCCGCCTATAGAAGGATGGATGACATGCAGGATGAATAGATATGTGTCGGGACAGATGGGTTTGATAAATGGAAGACTCTTCAGTGGGTATGAATAAATAACATCCTGTCAGGTTGAAGGAACCATATTTACTGCAACAGCTAAACTCCTACTTGAGGAGAACTTGCTGCATTTTTCCCATGTACTGTTGTTTATTGTGCAAACATGTCATCATTTCTGTTATTCAGAAAGCTTTTTTTTTTTTTTAATAAATCAATCTTTAGTACCTGAAAAATTATTTATCTCCTTGTTCAGCCACAGTAAAGCAAAATCCTCCTTTCTTTCTCTGCTGAAGTTTTAGTTATTGGTTGAGGACAGCCAACTTCCACTCATTGACCTGTATGTCTCCATCTTGTCATATTCATGAGTTATTTTTGGTTTTCTGGAGTGAATCATAAACTTTTTTGTTATCCTACTGCAACACTCAAGCCCTTGCTTAAATTTAGAATACACTACTACCCATCATTGCCCTGTCGTCCAGTTAGAAGGGGTCCATCCAGGAAGTCCCACCACTCAAGTTTACTGAAATTGAACCGATTTCAACAGGTTTTGGCAACTTTAAAACTAATCTCCACCAGAGAAATTGTGTCAGCCTTTATTTCCTGTGTTATCGGTTAAGTTTACATTCTACAGACCAATAATTGTGTCAAAATTGTAATTCAGAAATTAATCAAAACAGAAATAGAGACGTTTACAGCTACGGTGGGAGTGTATCCATACGGAAGCGCAGATTCTACATGGAGGTAAGGTAGAGAGGAACAAAGGTTTTAACTGAAATGTTTAAAGGCTTTATCATCTGTAGCATCCGCGCCACATTCTGTGCAGCAGCACTGCTCACGTGCATGTATGGGTTCACTGCAGACAGGATGCTGACTTTATGAAAATGTTACATTGGTGGGGCAAATGACAAGATGGCAATAAAATTGACTTGGGACTGGGATAGGTCAGGTATGGGAGAATATGCTAGTTTGGCACTTTGCAGGGTCAACCTTGGTCCTGTACTGCTCTGGCCTCCTGATGGCTATCCTCCAGGCCCATGCACCATCTTACCAGGTATTCTCCCAGCTGCCCCCTTAAAATGCACGCCATTGCCCCCTGTGTCTGGACTGCCCCAAGAGACTCAGTATCTCGTATACTCTCTCCATGCTGCTGTCTTCTCTTTTGACATCTTCGTTGATCATGGACTGATGAGGTACTTACTGACTTGATGACTGATTAATAAACTAGATTCTTTTTAGATCTGAAGTGCACTCAGAGATATTCAATCGCTTTCTAACCAGATGCCTGACTGATAGATGACTTACTGACTTTTACTCACTGACAGAGCTACGACAAAAGCCAAATTCACCCTCTTTAACTCATCACCACATCGCTATGAAGGGTCAGCGGGTTTAATCCTGACCACAGGCTGATTTAGTTGCTTTTGGCGGCATAAGAGAGTGAATATGAGGACTGTTTTTCTTAAGTATGGGCTGTAGAGCCAAATTGGGGTATCTGGTAGGTCCCCACATGACAAAACTAATAGCAGGCTATAGTGAGAAATAGTTTGTGATGTGTTCCCTGAGAGAAGGGGCTATATAAACTTCCCACTGAGGCTGGCAACATATTAATACTTTCTCCTTTCCCATTGAGTTTATGGAGTCACTGGGTACATCTTTCACCACAGTTAATGGAGGCGACTTTTAGACCGAACCATGCCTGGCTGATAGAGTCATTGACTGGCAGAGTGACTGACCAGGCTTTTGGCTGACAGGTTTATTGACTGAGTGAATGGAAGAACGATTAGCTATCTCTTTGACTGTCCCATTGATGGACCTACTTGTCGTTCGTTGGCTGAGTAAAAAACTGAAGATCTGTGTGCAGTCTTTGCCATTGTCAAAACATTATGGTGTTTGAACCACTAACTGGATCAGTGGGGAGGTTGTTAACCGCATTTCAGGCTCGCTGCCTGACTGACCAGCTTTGTGGACCTCTTGCCTTGGTGGTGCTTGTTTTGACTGCCTAGACAAACAACCATTTCCCTGTTGGCTTGAATGGAGGAGAAAATAGTCAGTGGGTGGTTGAATGAAAAAAGGAATAAAAGTCATTCATCCCTACATGATGTAGCTGGTTCAGTAATGAGATTACCTTAGAAGACACAAGTTTCTATGATTATCTTCACTTAACTGTATAGTATAGGTTGACTTGGCCAGGATGGCATCATGTATTTGTTTTTGGTCTACTGTTTTAAAGCCTTAAGTTGGGCATTTTGGCCAGTGTTTATCTTTTTAGGAGCTAGATGGCAATATATTCAGAGGAAAAGCAGGTATGCTTTGCCCAGACCTTTTCCTTATTAAAGTGGCCCTTGTAGTCAATCTTAGAAAAGCCAAATCACGTCAGGTCAGGTATAGGAGCATATGCCAATTCAGCACTTTGCTGCATCAACCTTAAAGCTGTACTGCTCTTGCCTCCTGATGGCCACTGTCCAAGTCCGTACCAGGTTCATGCCTAATTCCTACAGGTATCCTCCAAGCTACCCACTCCATGACGCACACGGTTGCCCCTGGCATCTGAACCAGCCCACTGTGTCCTGGGCAGCCAGTATGCGGTGAGCTAGATCTGGCCTGGGAAAGCTTGCCAGGTGTCTGTAAAAAGCATAGCTGCCATTCCTGTATCAAGCAGCTGACCCTTCCCATCCCCCCCTCCTGAGCATGTTAGCATTAGACACCTGGTCTTTCCATTGATACCCAAAGATGTGCTGAAGAGAAGGTGTCACAAAGGAGTTCAGTCAGAGCCTCTGGCCATCAGTCAGCATCCAGGCCTCACAGGAGTATAGCAGGACTGGGAGGACCAAAGACCGAAAGACTGGGAACACCACACTGTCTTGCTCAGAGAACCCATCGCCTAAAGAGAAATTAAACCATAGCGTTTCAGCTGAAGTGCATCTACCCTGAAATTTCAACAAAAGCCTTCAGAATGTGATAGAAAGGTCTGTGAGTGAGGTGGATAAGACATGCCCATTCACCCTTTCCTTCTGTCCCTCTTCAACCACAAAACCATTCAGTCTATTAGGCATTTTAGATTTGATCATCAGCCATAATGACAAACCATTACAGTTAGACTTTCCATGAGCTACCTGAATGTGAAACGATGATATATGATATGAGAACAGTGGTTCTCAGTTGGTGGTGCGGTACCCAAAAGTGGGTCATAGAGCTCTTAACAGTGGGTAGGGAACATGTGTTCGAAAAAAAATGTGGTAAAACCTCTGTATGCAAGCCCTATGTGGATATACAGTAAATTCATACATTTATTTTTAAGTCTTGCCATGATAGCCAGTAAATTCCAGTATTTGCCTTACGAGTTCTTGTCTATCTCTTTTTCTTTGGATTCCAAAACTAAGATAATGAGAAAATTCTTCGAGAATTTACCACATTTTCTTGGGAAAATTGATTAAAAATAAGATGTATATATGCATGTCCCTCTGTGATAAAATGCTTTTTGAACATGTCTCTTGTTCAATTATGTTTTTATCTTCCAGGGGTCCAAACTGCAACATTCTTCCTTAGATAAATTCTAGTAGTTGTAAGTTTTTAAAAATCTGGGTCGGGATTTCTGGTGGGTCCTCATACCCGACCAGTTGAGAATCACTGATGTAGCAGACACAAATTTGAATGCTGTCCACTTTATTTTAACTTGGACATAGTTTATTCACGATCTTAAGAAGCGGCACTAGGTTTCCACAATAATAGGGTGACAAGGGCTGTCTCTGATTGGTTAATCCCTTACCCCGGAAACTTCCATGTTCAATGCCACTAGTGAATTTGTCATTTTTCAACAAAAGACAGTTTAAATGGAGAAACAAAAATATATGTTAATGTATATTATTGACCTGGGAAATATCTGTGATTGGTGGAGCTCCAAATTTCGACTGTTGGCTACTTTCAGTGAAGTTAACAGTCGTGGTAAGGGGCAGTAACTGTTGAGAGCAGATGGCACCACATCTGTCACCTGCTGCAAGATCAGCCAGCAGAGATTAAAAAGATAAAAAACCACTTGCAGTTGATGGTATCAACCTGTAGAGGGCAGTCACTATGGAAATTTTGACACAAAATATAGAATTTCAATAGTGTGTGCTAAAATGTCCAAATTTCGGCATTTTGTGGATCCTAGTGCATCAACAGATCTACTAAATCTCCATTGATATACAGCTGCAAGAAAAAGTATGTGAACCGTTTGGGATTTCTTGGATTTCTGCATAAATTGGTCATAAAATGTGTTCTGATTAGGGCTGGGCGATATGGCCTAAAATTGATATCCCGATATATTTTTGCTATATCCTGATACATGATATATATCACGATATTTTGAAATGGCCTCTCAGCAGCTGTATAATGTTTAATTCAGTCCCAAATCATACTGATTTAGTGATAAAAATAGACAGTTCTATTGGATTTTTAATAACATTGTTTGCAGAAAGTAAAAACCAATATAAAGTAAAATTTAGCAGTTTTATTTTGAAAAGAACTTCATTCAGTCTTTTACAAATAAATCAAAAATACATAAATCATGAAATACACGGTCTTTTACAGTGTATGGAAAGTCCTGAAATGTTTTCTGTGTTATGTTTACTATTGCTGACTATAAAATGGTTATTTTCCTCATTAAGGGTGAAGCAAACCTACACAGAACTCACCAATCCAGCTTGCAGTAGATGGCCAAAATCTTGCTATCTAGTCCTCCATTCAGGCACACAGCTGTGATTATATTTGTCCATTATCTGTGCTGATGAACGCTGGACTAGTTTCTAACAAGTTTATAACATGAGAGCGTCTTTAGACCTTATTCAAGAAACTGTCCTGTGTGATCATGGAGGAAAAAGCTTGTCTGGAGGCTGGAACATTTTAACTACTCGTAGGTGTTTTGAACTGTAAGGCTGAGATAAGTCTCCGTTGTTGTGGAGATGGGGATCACATTTGTCCGTTGTTGGGCTGTCTTCTCTCTGACCTGTATGACTCTGGCAGGGAGTTTTCAGCCAGATGCTCATGCCCAGGCAAATCTTGTATTCTGGGTTAAATGTCTTTTAAACAACGCTGGGCTCTTGTCTTTATCGACATGTTGTGATACTGCTGCCGTTATCTCGGAGTCATCTTGCGGCGTATTTGAACGAATACCATGTGAGTTCCACTTCTTCCTTTTAAAAGTTAAACGGCTGCTCAACGCTGCAGATCCAGCGCTGTTTCTGTGTCAAAAGTCAGCTAACTTTCCGCTAACTAGCCACGCTGCTGTGTTTACCTTCCTCTCCCTTGCTGCTCGCTGCTGACGCGCATGTGCAGAGGAGTTTTCTGGATTGGTGGAGGAGAGAGAGTGGGCTCTCTGCTGTGAGAGATGCATTCAGGGACAATGGGAGAAGCAAGACTCCAGCGAGAAATGCATGATGACGGCTCAAAACTTCCACATAATTTATATTTGGATATTCGCGATATAGTCATTTTATACATCGTAGGGGGCAAAAGCCGGGATACATCGAGTATACTCGATACATCGCCCAGCCCTAGTTCTGATCTTCATCTAAGTTACAACAATAGACAAACACCGTCTGCTTAAATTAATACCGCACAAAAATGATGTTTTCATGTTTTTATTGAACAAACCATGTAAACATTCACAGTGCAGGTTGGAAAAAGTATGTGAACCCCTAGGCTAATGACTTCTAATGCTAACTGGAGCCAGGAGTCAGCCAATCTGGAGTCCAATCAATGTGATAAGATTGGATGTGTTGGTTAAAGCTGCCCTGCCCTATAAAAAACACAAAACAGTTTTGAGTTTGCTGTTCTCAAAAAGCATTGCCTGATGTGAACCATGCCTCGCACAAAAGAGCTCTCAGAAGATCTACGATCAAGAATTGTTGACTTGCATGAAGCTGGAAAGGGTTACAAAAGTATCTGTAAAAGCCTTGATGTTCATGTGTCCACAGTAAGACTGACTGTCTACAAATGGAGAAAGTTCAGCACTATTGCTACTCTCCCTAGGCGTGGTCGTCCTGTAAAGATGACTGCAAGAGCACAACGCAGAATGTTCAATGAGGTGAAGAGGAATCGTAGGGTGTCAGCTAAAGACTTAAAGAAAGCTCTGGCACATGCTAACATTTGTGTTGACAAATCTACAATAAGTAAAACATTAAACAAGAATGGAACTCATGGGAGGACACTACGGAGGAAGCCACTGCTGTCCCAAAAAACATTGCTGCACGTTTGAAGTTTGCAAAAGAGCACCTGGATGTTCCACAGCACTAATGGCAAAATATTCTGCGGACAGATGAAACCAAAATTGAGTTGTTTGGAAGGAACACACAACGCTATGTATGGAGAAAAAAAGGCACAGCACACCAACATCGAAACCTCATCCCAACTGTGAAATATGGTGGAGGGGCCATCATGGTTTGGGGCTGCTTTGCTGCCTCAGGGCCTGGACGGATTGCTGTCATTGATGGAAAAATGAATTCCCAAGTTTATCAAGACATTTTGCAGGAGAACTTAAGACCATCTGTCCGCCAACTGAAGCTCAACAGAGGATGGGTGATGCAGCAGGACAACGACCCAAAGCAGAGAAGTATATCAACAACAGAATGGCTTCAACAGAAGAAAATACGCCTTCTGGAGTGGCCCAGTCAGAGTCCTGACCTCAACCTGATTGAGATGCTGTGGCATGACCTCAAGAGAGCGAGTCACACCAGACATTCCAAGAATATTGCTGAACTGAAAAAGTTTTGCAAAGAGGAATGGTCCAAAATTCCTGTTGACCGTTGTGCAGGTCTGATCTGCAACTACAGGAAATGTTTGGTTGAGGTTATTGCTGCCAACAGAGGGTCAACCAGTTATTAAATCCAAAAGTTCACATACTTTTTCTACCCTGAACTGTGAATGTTTACATGGTTTGTTCAATAAAAACATTAAAACATATCATTTTTTTTGCTGTATTAGTTTAAGCAGACTGTGTTTGTCTATTGTTGTGAATTAGATGAAGATCGGAACACATTTTATGACCAATTTATGCAGAAATCCAAGAAATCCCAAAGGGTTCATATACTTTTTTTTGCAACCGTAGATTGTCAACAGAAAAAAAAGTGATCTGAGGGTTAAGTTACATTTGAAGTATACTGTGTTTGCCTTACCTTAACTGGACCAGTTTTAGCCAAATGAAGATCATGCTGTATTGAAGAATAATTAAAACTACCATTCAAGCCCATGGTGTAACAAGAAAAATGACTGTTGTGGTAAACAGCTGAAAACCACTCTACTTCCTCATCTATTAATTGGAATTAGACTTTATTTTGATAACAGTGGAGTTGCTCCTTTCTGTTTAGTAGAGACGATCAAAGCACTTGATCTGCAGTGGCTTCACTTTTAAAACTACGATGCTAAATGAACTCTTTATACAGTCGGTGTAAGAGAATGAATGCAGGGACTGACAGCTGGTAGTCTCAATCAACTCTCTTCATGCACTAATGGTTATTATCTAACCAAACAGCAGAATGACTGTTGAAGAAGTCCATCTTTGACCGCATTTCTAGGCCAGATGCCTGACTCTATTGACTGGCCGGCTAGTTTGATGTCTGGTTGGCCGACCTCAGTGACATGACAGGGAACTCAGGTCTAGCAAGGCTGACTGAATGACTGGTTTCCTTTCCCAGCTGGCAGCCTGACTCTCTTTCTTTCTGACCACAGTGACTGAGCGTTGGCCAGAGCCGAGCCGTTTTTCTTGTTCCAGCGAGTGAGTCAGACTCCAGCTAAACCCATTCACCTCTGGAGGCTTGCAGGCAAGGACTAGGGGAAAGGGAACCTGGGAAACTCAAACTTTTCACCTACAAACAACAGCTTTTTAGTCTGCTGAATGGTGTGTTGCAATTGGCAAAGCTGCCTGCCAAAACCAAGATGTGTTGGCATGTGTATAGTCAACATTCCCTGCCCTGAAATCAATTTTTTAAGTATTTAACTTTTATTTAACCAAGGTAAGTGCCTCTGTGTATTAGGTGTTATTGACTTTAAAAGCACCAATTTAGAGGCTTGTCAGAGACGACAATAAGCAGCCAATGCTCAAAAAGTCTAAGAGTTTAAGGAGGAGAGCTGATCTAAGTTGATAAATGAGTGCAGCTTTTCTTAAATTACACTGGGAGCAAAACATTTCTGTGTGAGTCTGTGCGTAATAAACCGATTCCCCAGTCACATCCCTGCATGTGCAGCTTGTGTGGCTGCTGGTGTTTAATGCAGGCTGCCCCGGGGCTCAATGTGGGATGATTTTGTGTGTGTTTGTGAAAGCATGTGTCTCTTGTTGTTCCCCACATGGATGTCATGTGTCATGTGAGTAAACCCAAGAGGCATGTGTGGGAGTCTGGACCATGTGTGAGCGTATTTGAGCCCCTCTTAATGTATGCTTGTTTTTGTGTATGGTGTGTGTGATACATGTGAGTTATCCCTCTGGTATTTTCTCGTAAACACTGATACATCTCACATGGGGAAGTCATCCACCTCTTCTTTTGCTCCACCACAGAATCCCACACATGTATATATGCTTCACTTTATTTTGCCTCTTTAAAGGACCAGTTAGCTTATTGTCTCCTGCAGTAGTTATACAGATCAAAGCCCTTTGCCTTCTGCACAGAGGCTTCGGCAACATCTGGAGCATGTTGTCCACTTTTTACCAATCTACCATCTGCCAATCTGACTTGTAATTGTGTGTGAGAGAGTCAGAAATACAGGAGATTAGGTAGATATTGTCACTTCTGTGTGCATGCTCAGTTTGACTAACATTAGCCCTGTTAGCCTCTTTACACCACCTGTTCAACGGATGAATGTCAGGCAATTTTATTCCAATTTGGGGTCAGCATTGGAGGTTTCACTTAGTAGAATCAGTGTCTGTCTGACTGGAGGATTTAGGTGATGTTATGTGTGCATCCCAGTAGTGGGCAGTAAACTGGTTCCAATACATCACAGGTAAAATGTCTGCCATGGAATAGATTTTTGCAACACCGTCATCACCAGTTTAAACATATGCATTGTGTGCTGTAGTGCACACGTGCGGTATAACCAATGCCACTATTAGCATAGCAGAGTGATATGTGAGAGACAACAACTCAGTATGAGTCTTGTCATCAGCATGTTTTGCTCAGACACTGAAGAGCAGCCAGTTATCAAGCCAGACTTCACCTGTTTGTGTCAGTGTAATCAGTGTGACGCGCAGCAGTGACGTAAAGCATGAGGGCAAGCATTTATGAGGGAGAGAACTGTAACTGTCAGAAGTATCTACGATGGTCAGTGCAACACATACAGCTACCTAGTGAGCACCTGCGGCTAACGTTACTCTCGCTAAAGGGTAAAAGGTCACTGTGGTTTCACGAGATTCAAGACACTAAGTCAAAGTATGGCAGAATGAACAGTATAACAAGCAGAAGGACCTCAGCGGACAGATGTATGTTAAAACTGTTGCATAGACCAATTCATGTAACATTTTTCTGATCCAGGGCTCTACGGACCAATGCACACAGGCCTTTGACATAAAGTTAACCGATCTTAACACTGCATGTTAAAAGTTAAGGAAAATTAAAAAATGCACTACGTCTGTCAATATGAGAAACTGCACAGAGCAACATGGTAGCAGCAGGAAAACAGGAAATCATTTCATACACTTACTCTGTCAGTGCTTCCCAGGCTTCAAGTAGTTGTGCGGCATCAAGCCAGTCAGATAGTTTTGTTGGCAGGACATTAGGTGAGATTGTAGGGAGTGAAAACAAAACCAGAGGAGAAGAGACACCTTGCAGTGAAACCAAAATAGCACACCAGTCAGAATTAATTGATTTAATCAATTATCAGTCAAATAAAATGCCAATACAGGTTATTGGCTAAATGGTAAGTATCAGCATGAATAATCAGCCAGACCGATAATTGGTCCATCCCTTATTTTGTTTTTGAACAAGCATTTAAAAAAATCCCTCGTAAGGGAAATGACCAGTGTTGTTGTTGGTCTGTTTACATAAATGGTGTCAATAACTATGGTGATATATCAGGAACTTTAGGGGCAGGCCCATTCTGTAGGGAAATATTTCACCACTCCAAAACGAGGAGTAGGAATAAAAGTTAGGAATAGGACTAAGCCAAAGTTTCCACATTACATAAAAGAAACAGAAGTTGCACAGCAGTTCGTTAAAAAAATATCAGCCTTTAATTAAACCACAGAGTAACAGATACATATTATCTTGTTTTTTTCAAATAAAGAAAAAATCATTGTAACTGCACTTATACTTCAGGATAGTATTCCTGTAATCTTTCCAACCCTGCCAGTGGATGACATCACTGAGACTACATCCATGTTTTACAGTCTATGGTCAGACCAAACTGCGAAGCGCATGTGCAGAACCCCTGTTGTCTGCACCTTTTTCTCATATCAGTCTCTGTCATCCTTTAGGCCAAGGTGAGGTCATTGACTCAAATGGCCACATAAGGGAGGCTGTTGCACCCTGGCTGGCCACTTAAACCCAACTGCCTCCAGTAAAGTAAACACTGTTTACTGCTGCTTTGTCTCCCAGCAGAGCCCGAGTCCCAGGCCTCCCATAAAATCTCCTCCCTTGATTGAGATGGATGGATGATGGATGGAAAGATAGCAAAACTGTAGAAAAGCTGTCAGATGGACTGATGGAGATAGATGGACACTGTTTTGAGCAGTGTGCTGCTTCATCTGATGATATGACTTCCTTGCCATTTATCTTAACAGCAAAGACTACAGAAGAAAAAGTGAATGGATGTTTTCAAACAACAATCTGATTTCATGTTGACAGTAAACATGGTCTGTCAGTGATTTACTTTGAAATATTCAAATATAATGATAGTTTCTCTGCAGGTGGTTTTTCTTTAGCTTCAACAATGAAAAACAAACTGAAACATTTCAAGCCGTACTTAATGAGCAGAAAATCTTTTGATTTGGCTCACTGCAGAAAGAAGAGGAACAGCAGGCGCCAGCACCAGAACTTGGTGACTTGTTAAGCTGAAAAACTGCAGCACATGTCTGTTTTGGTTTTGGAAAAAGGACTCACTCCTGTTTGGCTAAAAAGGAACATATGTGATGAAAATAGCATCTGATAATGATGCAGCAACTTCTCCAACTGCAAATTACTCTCCAAAGACCCACCCACATATATTGTGACTCTCAGAGTGTAGGAAAACTATTTTTTTGTGATTCAAAGCATATGGCAATTTGACTAACCATTTATTGGATTGTTTATACATATTGAATTCAAGAAGTCAAACTACTGATCTTCAGACTTATGACATACAATATTCCGAGCACCTGAGAGTATGGATTGAGGTCCTGGCTTTGACTTGGCTCCTCCAGAACATTTACCTTGTTGTCTTGAAACTATCTCTGTAGCTGTCACTGTACGCCTCGGGTCATTTTCAAGCCTTCCGGGGCCAGCTGCTGAGAAGCATCCCCACAGCATGATGCTGCCATCCCCATGCTTCAAAGTGAAGATGGTGTGTTTGTGGTGATATGCAGTATTTGGTGTCTGCCAAACATAGCTTCTGATGGCCAGAAAGCACCCTTTTGGTCTCATCAGACTGAAGAACTTTCTTCCACTTGACCATGAAGTCTCCTGCAAGCCTTTGGCAAACTCTAGTCGAGATTTTATCTGAGTTTTCTGTCTCTTTGCCACTCTCCCATAAAGCTCTGTCAGGTAAAGAGCCCGGGCAACAGTTGCTGATGCAGAGTCTCTTTCATCTCAGCTGCTGAATAGGTGTCTTGGTGGCCTCTCTCACTAGCTTCCTACTTGCACGGTCACTCAGTTTGGGAGGCCCTGATCTTGGCAGTTTCACACATGTGCCACATTCCTTCCATTTCTTGATGATGCAGTTTGTATCCATCCCCTGACTTATGCTTTCAAATAGCCTTTTCTCTAAGTTGCTTGGAGTGTTCTTTTGTCTTCATGGTGTAATGGTAGCCAGGAATACTGATTAACTAATGACCGGACCTTACAGACACAGGTGTCTTTATACTACAATCACTTTAGACCCATTCACTGCAGGTAATACCCATTTCACTAACTGTCAAACTATTGGCACCAGTTGGCTAGACCTCTGTTGAATTGGGTCTGTCACTTTTCATAAAAAAGTCAAATTCTGTTGACCATGATTGATTTCCAAAGTCGATAAAAGGACAGGCGTCCAATGGGGTTCATATGTTTTGTAGGCACTGTTTGTTTGTTTAAAAGCTGATAGTTTTAAGATGTAGCTCTGATGGCCTTGCGCAATTTTGAAGAAGACAAAAAGAAGGAGGAAATGAATAAGGAGAAAGGGGAAATAGCAGACACAGTCAAACCTTCAGAGAGATAAATGAGACAGAAGAAGAGGCATAGAGCCAAAGAGTGAGGATGGAGGGAATCATCGAGAGAATCAAGGATGGAGGGATGTTGATGGGTGAGGAACTGAGGGAATAAGTAAACAAACAGGTAGATGAGGCGGTTGAGTGGAGCGATACAACGACTGCAGATCTGCTGGGAATGACTGAGAGAGAGAGAGATGGACAAACAACAGAGCTGTGCCGTTACAATATCAAATAACAGTAGTACCCTCATTTGCCTCTCCTCCCCTCTCCCTTGTGTTGTCTTTCTGCTGCTGTGTGTGTATGTGTGGGTTTAATCGAAGCTTTCAGGCACAGAATTAAAGCGAGTGGGAGTGTACCTCTGAGGAGCAAACTTGAAGCAGTGTGCCCTAATGCAAAGAAGAAATTGAAACAAAGCTCATCAAAGCGTCCCAGCAGCAAGCGTTCAGGGTTTTGAGGCTCTAACATCAGAGAGCTGATGTTTATTTGCAGTGAAATGAGAAAATTTCTTGCAAATAAAAAACAAACTTAAAAGGGGCAGCTTATTTGGCCTCGTCTGCATCAGTTTCTAATGTTTACTCGTTGAGAAATTGTCACTTGGTGGTTAAATTTTCTCTTTTTTTCCACATCCATGGCATGCATCAGACCAATATTGCATTTATGTTTGGTATTAAAAATGTTTTTTAAAACAGCTAAAGTAAAATTCAGAGTATAAGGCATGATTTAAATCTGAATTTTTCAAAGTGGAAGGTGGGCTGTGTGGCCACTTTCTCAGATGAAAGCTTCTGTATGTGGGTACCAAGTAGTGTTGTTGAATAATTCAGGTCCAAATCTCAACGTTTTAAAACATGATATGTAAATCACATATACTAGGTTAAAAATATGCCAACTGACTGCCCTCTACAGGTGGAAAACTTTACACTTCAGTTAATTTTTTTCTATTGGCTGATCTGGAAGCAGGTAACATATGCACTGCCAGCTTTTGTCACCAAACCCTAGAAGAAGATGTCGGCCAGCTCAGCAGTCTGTGGGAAGTCAAGTGGGTCAAGAGAATTACATGGATGGCTGTGGAATATGATGGCTGCACTTTTCCAAAATAAGACTGTCTCAGACTGTTAAAGCCACGACATTCAAATTCTCAGGAAAGTACACTAATCATCTACATTCATCTCCTGCCCCTCAGTGTTTGTGCCATCAGTCGTCTCAGCTCGTTGTGCCTGTGCTAACAGTTGAAACTGGTCTGGCACTGGACTGTTGTGGTCGTGTCTTGCAGGAGACTCTGGGGGAGAGAAGAATTCTACTTCAAGCGACATTTCTATTGCAAAATGTCCCTGCTGCTTCTTGAGTTGTAGCCAAATAACCTAGCTACAGTGTCATGAAAAAGTATTTACCCCCTTTCTGATACCTGATGTTTTTGCATATTTATCACACTTAAATGTTTCGGATCATCAAACCAATTTTTATATTTCACAAAGACAACCCAAGTACATACAAAATGCAGTGTCTGAAGGATTTTTCAATTTTTTAAGGGGTGAGAAAAATCCAGACCTATCTAGCCCTATATAAAAAAGTAATACATTTCCTACATTTGTTGTTTTCATTGTGTTTTGATTTTTTTTTTTTTTTTTTCAGATTTAATAATAGTACACCACTTTGGTCAGCTGAGGTTGTTTTGCAATAGAAATGAACTTTTGACTTTGGAACAGACACAGCCATCATCTCCATCACCTGCTGATTAAGAATTAGCCCCCATTCACTGTATAACGGTCTAGTTGCAGACCATACATATCTGATGTCCACTCTTAGAGACCGTTCTTCTGAGATGCCATCTCTGAAAGAATGGAAATACACTCACAAACTTTCAAAATGAAATCAGATTAAACCTCTGTTAAGGGTTAGGGTAAGGTTTAAGTTAACATTAGGGAATCAAAAATTTAAAGTTTAAAACAGGACCTGCAAAACCTGATAACAAAATGTCAAACGAAGCTGAGTAAAGAGTCTGCTTACAGTTTGTCCTCCATGAAGACATTCTAACACAGCGAACTTAGCTTATGTAGCTCTGTTAGCTGTGTAAGCTACATAGCTAACATATCTAATGTAGCTAAAGTTAAGATCATAAAGCAGCTACATAGCTACATTAGCTACATTAGCTACATTTGCTAAGGCTAACTGTAGTGCAGTTGATTATGTAGCTAGAGTTGCTATATTAGCCTGTTCGTGTAACTACTTCAAAAATGGGTTGATACATGATTAAATCCTGGATTAGACCTCTGATAATTTTCTCTGTTTTATTTATGACATGTTTCTTAGTCTGTAATGTTTGCAATATGGTTATTTAATGAGTGTAACTGCCAAACTTCATTTATGAATAAATTGGATTTTTTTTTTTTGTGTGTAAAACTAGATAAACATACCAGCAAATGATGGCAGTTCTGTTCTGAATGAGACAGTGTCTCAGATGACTGTCTTGATCTAAAGTGCAGCCATGTTTATACTATGGCTCTTCTAAGCTCTGTTGAATTTTTTTGAAGCAAGTTGAAGGTGGACACCACATTAGAATTTTACTAAACTAGGCTGTTAATGTTTATTTCTGCTGTAAAATTGACATTTTTTCATGGGAAACATAGAAACACAGATCAGACTGGCAGCTTCTTTTTTAACAGCTTTTATCCCAGCCCTATCTTTAAAAGCAGGTTTTATTGCAAAGACTCCTCAATGAAAGACAGAAAGTAACCAGATGCTGGGTTTCCCCAGCTATGTGCAAGTTCCAGTGTAGCCTTGTTTGAATGTAAGTTCTGACTTACCACAAAGTTTACACTCTACTTTAAGGTGTTGCACGTACAGAATGTTAGCTCGACTACCATAAGGTCACTATCAGTTAATATAAGTTGATTTACTGTTTCTTACTGATAATTGTGTTCTGGAGTGTAAAATGACCAAGATTTTGAGCTGGTTTTGCGGCCAGACTAAGTCCCTGAATTCTGGCTTATGGTTGAGAAACACCCCCAACCAGGTTGAGGATTTGGCTGCACCTGTGGCCTGTTTTTCTCACTTTCCAGTGAGAAGATTGTGTTTGTGTGTCCCTGTGCGACAGAGCCCGTTGTGTGTTTTTTTGTTTTTTTCTGCTGGTGCTGTCATCTGGAGGGCGGGTGTTGGTGGTGGGCTGTTTTTGAAGTGCTGGTGGGCTTACTGGAAGTGTGTCAGACAACAGAGGAATGCAGGAAGAGGGTGGAAGTCTGTGAATATGTGTGTAAGCATGTGTATGTGTGAAATGGGGTAGCCCCTCACTCTTGATGTGTATATATGTGTAGTATGTGCGTGCCTGCATGCCGTTATTCCAATCCCACCCCCCTCCAATGGTTTCTGCGTCAAAGCCCACAGGGGTTTCCCACAGTCTCTCCAGTTTCTGTGCTCATAAAGTTGACACCAAGTTTGGTCTCAGTGGAGCAAATACAGAAAAACTTCACATTGTCAACTCAGATTTGAATTTTTTAAGTCTGAAGAAACTACAAGCCTCTGAGAAGAAAGGATCCTTGAGGTTTTCTTGTTAGAATTTAAAAAAGGACAAACGGAGAAGGACACAACAAGAGTTTCCCATGAAAATAATGATTAGATTCAGAAACATATCCAAGGTCATCTTCACTGTTAGCCAGAGGAAATTAGTTTTGTGGATGCGGGAAGAAAAAGAAGACAGAAAATAACAAATAAATAACATTTAAAACTTGCTAGGTAAACATCTAGGGTTCGCTTTGGTCATCATTACAAAAAGAAAAAAGAAACAAGTGATGTGTTAATACTCATACTAAAAAGTGTCTGAGTTTTTCGCCGTTCAGCTGTAGCTCCCCTGTGGTTCAGCTTTGGCTCAGCTTCCCTGAAATTTGAAGCATCACAGGAGAGGAATCACGACAGTGGATGGCATCAAAAGAATCAAAGCTTCTGCCGATTATTAACAGATCATTCCTCGTCCTTCCTCAGCGTGGTCGGGTTGACGCTTCTTTTTTTCTCTCTCAAGGGAGCATTGAGTTTTTCTTCTGAATCCAAGCCAATTATTGGACCGCTCAGCAAAGAAGTGTATAAGACATTATTTTCCTCTCAACTGTAACATATTCTCCCCAGGTCTCCCAGCAGGCTCAAAGAGAGATGGATTTTCCAAACTTAGAAACCTGTCAGTCTGAAACATTTGATAACTTTTTTAAGATGATGAAATTATGAAAGCTTGAAACTGATCAGTTATCATGATCTATACCTAAACATCAGTCAAATCATGTGTCATATTAAGGATAGCTAAAACAAGGGATGTAATGATGCACTTAACTCACAATACAATATGTGTATGTTGTTCATTATGTTTTCAGCTAGTGTCCCCACAAAGCACACATTTTTCATCTCAAAAACTTTCTTTGCTTTAGTCATGTCTGGACACCTCTGGTCTTCAGCCACAAGGGTAAAAAGCTCATTCAAGGGTGCATGAGACATGCATCATGGCTGACTTTCATTCCAGCGTGCATGCTTGGGTTTGAACATAGGCCAATTATGATTGTGCCACTGAAGCTGGAACTGCAGAATGCTACATTCTCTTAGTGGTAACGCATATAATGTAGACTTTTTTTTTGCACTTTGTTGACATCAGGCCACATCTCCATGTTTCATGTTATTTCTTTTTTGTTTGTTTTTCATCAGTGCTGTTAGCAGGCCTGCCCACTGAATGTGCTAGGCCCCTCAAATGCTCAGTAAATTAGCACAGACTGGTGGGATTTATTGATATCAATAAATGTGTTGAACCAGAAGCAATGATACTGGCAGCCTCTCTAATGGCTACCTCATTTGGAGCTGAAAAGTGGGTGTCTAGCCTTTACTTGGTTCCAGTGTTGAAAATATTTATTCTATTGTTACAAAGATTTTAAAACTCTTTTCAACACTTTTAACATCTTTTTACCACTTTTTTCCCAGCCAATTTTGCCTCTTTTTGGCCACTACCATTTTTTTTCCTCTTTTGTCTAATTTTTGCCTTTTTAGACCATGTTTGCCATTTTGACCCCATTTACAACACTTTTTACAGCCCATTTTGCCTCTTTTTACCATTTGTTGCCTCTTTTAACCCTTTTTGTCACTTTTAACCAATTTTAGCCATTGTTTACCTATTTCTGTCTCTTTTAACTAATTTTTGCAACTTTCAACCCTTTTTTGCCACTTGTTGACCTTGCCATATTTAATCACTTTCCACCTCTCGTCCTGTCCTTTTATGCCTGTTTTTACACTATTCTGCCTCTTTTAACATCTTTTTGTCAATTTTAACCGATTTTTAGACATTTTTCACCAATTTTTGCCTCTCTTAACTAATTTTTGCCCTGTTCAAACAATTTTTGCCAAGGTTTGACAGTTTTTCAACGCTTTTTAACCTATTTCCATCACTTTTACCATGTCAGTTTTTGCGTCTTGTAACCCTTTTTGCCACTTTTAACTAATATTTGCCACTTTCAACCCATTTTGACCCATTTAATCACTTTTAACCCCATTCACCTCTTTTTCTGTCCATTTTTGCCTCTTTTCACCAACTTTTGCCTCTTGTAGCCATTTTTGTACCATTTTTAAAATCTAGTTTCACCACTTTTTCTTTCTTTTTTCTTTATGCCCTTTTTGCCACTTTTTAACCAGTGTTTATCTATTTTCTCCCATTATTGTGTCTTTTAATCTTTTCTTTGCCACTCTAGACTCATTTTTTTTTCAATTTTAACCAATTCTTGATATTTTCACCCATTTCTGCTTCTTCCAACTATTTTTTTTGCCACATTTAAACAATTTTTGCAACTTTTTGACCAAGTTTCACTACTTTTTAACCCCTTTTCACCACTTCTATTCCTGTCTACTTTTTCCTCTTTTAACCCGTCTTTGCCACTTTCAACCCGTCTTTGCCACATTTTGACCCATTTCCACCACTTTTAACCAATTTTAGCAATTTTCACCAATTCCTGCCTGTTGGTCACCCTATACATCTGTCAGTGGGTTTTAACAAATTTTAAAGCAACACAAAGTGTGACAAAGATGTTGACTATGATCATGCAGTGTTAAATTGTTTTTAAAAATAATGTGAATTTTTTCTCTAATCTATGAAAAGTGATGATTTTGGAGATATGAGGTTTTGGCGTGACGCAATCACCTTGAAGCATGCAACCCAGGCTTGGAAAGACAAAATAAGTTTTGACCTTTATTTTACCAGTAAATGCTTTGCTCTCAGTCTCTGTCATATTTCACAGTTATGATTCTTGAAATAAGATGAGGGAGACTTGCATTTCTGTATCAATGATAACACTTAGTGTTTTATGCTTGGACAGGTTTAAAAGCATCATAACAGCTACAAGTTGTTTCTAGTCACAACATCTTTTTTATGAAGGAAAGGATCACACTCAGGTTGGCGCTGGTTCCTCTCTTTCTTTAAGTAATTTCTGTTTTACTGCCATCTCTAACAAACCTTCCAAACTTAAGCCATATGCTGCTGACATTTTACTGCGAGTTTTGTCTACCCCCTTCTTAAACTTTAACCACAGGTGTGTATGTGTGTGTGTGCTCAGCCAGCTGTGCAGAGAAGGGGACAAGGTACAAAATGGAAACAGCAACCAGTCAGCCTTTCACACATCTGGCTGTAACTCCTCTGTGGTCTCATTTGTAATTAAGAGGGGAAGAAGGTTAATGAGGAACCTACATGAAATAAAAGACTGTAAATTAAAAGACTTGGAAAAGCCACCATGTTTTATGTTGCTTTTTAATAGATGTGAGTTGTGACCTTTGTCCTATGTAGGACATAATTATTAAAGATTACATTTTTATATGCATCTCCACTAGGCAGCATTATCTCCTTGTCCTCACCTGGTGAACAGAAAGAGCTACCGGAGTCTCTTGTGGGACTACTTTGTGTACATTGCTGATGCTAATGGTGAAATGACTGACCTAACCAAGTCTGTGTGCAGAAGATGCTACTAAACAGTGTCGTGTAAGGGAGGAAACCCTTCAAACCTCGCCAAGCACCTCAATGACAGACATCCTGACCTCGCAAAGGAGTACAAAACACGACAGGTCAGCACATAGGCTACCATGTATTTTAGCCAAGACCTTGTTAATATCATCTGACAAAATCTATTCCTCCAAATATGATTAATTAATGTGATAGATGCTACATTGAGCATCTTGTATGCACCAGATTGCAGATTAATGTTGTATTGCTTGAGAAATGTTGATTTAGCAAAAGAAAAAAAAAGTGGGTGAAAAGAAACCCTGTGTTGGCAAAAAGACAAATGGCCAGCAGGGTAGCTGGAGGCTCTGCAGTGAAGCAGCTCTCAGTGTTGGACTGCTGGAGGAGCAGAGGCAGAAAGTTTGCCTATTAACTCCTATATGTGGGAGACACAGAAGTGAAGACACTGGGAGAGGTGGGAGCAAGTACTTGTACTTTTTTTGGTTCATCTCTCCTTCACTTACATTTTTCATATCATGCTCTCTCCATCTTTCTTGCAATTTCTAACAATCTTCATGTCAGCTTTCCTTGCAGATTTTGTCCCTAGTAGGGAGCATGCAGTTAACGGCTGATCCCTGTCAGATCATAATGAGCTCAGATCATGCTGTTATAAATCAAATCAACTTTCAGCTGTCATTCTAATATACATGATAGAACCGAATGTGTCACTAGGTCACAGAAATGTCTGTCCACCTCAACAACTCATCCTTTTGCATTTGTCCCATCTTTATCTTTGCTGACACCAAAAAGCACCATGTTAAAGTGTCTATTTAGTTTTGTTTTTTAGTTAGTCATACACCCAGCTGGGATCAGCTGATGGTCAGCTGATCCCAATTATTGCCTCACAGGCAACCACAGCTCTTTCTCTCCTCTTCTCACTAATCCTTGCTAGTTAATGCTGATGCACCACACTGCTGCTGCTTCTTGCAAAGCTTAACCTCCTCCACCCTAGCTCCTCCTTTATCACATAAAGCTGTTGCACCCACACACCCAGATTTATGCTACTATGAATTAAATGCTTTTAACCTGATTTTATTGTGTTGAATATGCATTGTCATAAATATATGTAAAAGTTTCTAGCTAAGCGCTCCCTGGCTTATCAAATGCATTATTTTGTTCTCACTTTAAGCACTTATTGATGCAATTTATTTGCTACATCATTAAGCAATATTTGTTTTGACATGAGGTACTGAGGAAAATTGAGCAATGCTGGTTTGCATTAATAAATTTAAGGTTATTTCTATGCAATTAGAAGACATTAATTAATTAACAGAAATATCATACACTCTCTGCCGGGAAAATTAGTGTTGAAAGAACAACAAAAACAGAATTCCCAAAAAATTCTAAAAGAAATAAACAGAATTTGGGGGCAGTTTGGGGCACAGTTTGAGACAATACTAACCGGCTGTGAAAAGTGCTCTGTACTGCATTTGAGTGCACTATGATACAAGTATGCAATTTGAGACACATTGAAAGAATTCATCTTCCGTAGATCTATTGTTCCACCCTAAAACTTAATATTTGGTAATATGGCCAATTTTAACAGCTGATATGTTGGTTTTAAATATGGCAGAAAGATTCCTATCTGTTGTTATGTGCATGTAAGTTTACTTAGTGTCAATCTAGGGAGTAAGGTTGTTCATTTGATTTGGACACAAGTGTCTTGTGTTTGCCTCAAACGGTACACACATTGGAGAAAACATCTCCTCGGACATAGTTGTGGTTTCCTAGCAGTCCTCTCTCCTTGTCTACACTCACCTATTTCTCCCTCGCTTCTACCCCTCACTCTTTCTAAACCCTCTAACTTCTCCCTGCTACTTATAGACAAGCTGACTGATGGTGCTATAGACAGACTGTGTGTCTTTATCTCTGTGTACTTAAAAAGTGCTCAGCTCGTGTGTGGAGAAGTCAAGCTTGGAGGTTATTTATCTGCTGATTAGGGCGTTAAAATGCAGAGCTCATGACTCTCTGTCTCTGTCTCTCGCTTTTTTTCTTCTCCTTCCACTTGTTAGGAGTGTTGACAATGAACCAGTTCAGGACAGTTTATTGCAGCTAATTGGTCGTATTCTCTTTCCCCGGAACCGTCTCTCACTTTCTCTCTCTCTCTCACACTCTTGCTTCTTGCTTGACAACATGACAGGAAAACCACATTTACCCTTTTTCTCTCTCTCTCTCCCTCTCTCTCCCTCAGCCACCAACTGGTTTGGTGTTAATATTCATGACCTGTATATGTTTCACAGAACTGAAAACACTTGACTGTCTGCTCCCATCATTTTCTCTCCGCTGTGTGTGTGTGTGAGTGGAGGCTATGTGTGGTGTTTAAGGTGCCAGGGGAGAGACAATTCTTCATTCTGTATTTATACCCACTTCTTTTTTTTTATGGTTTGTTTTTCTATCAGCTTGTCTGTATTCAGGGCAGCACGCTGGGCTTTGACAGGGCGATGGAGGGAGTCAGGAGAGTCTTGTGACTGTTCTTCTGAAATAATAGTGGCAAAATAAATCACTACTAGACTTGATTAGATTAGATATGATTAGATTTAGTTTGATTAAATCATCTCTGTGGGGAAATTGGGTCATTTACTGGAGCAGATAGCAGCCTGTAGTGGAAAATAAAACAAACACAAATGCAGGATTGTGACCATAAGACAACATACCTTATTGCATCACTGGATTTTGCTCCATGGTCTTGTTCTCTTTTTATTCTGATACATTTCACTAAACAGTCTGCTAAGATAAATTTCAGGGATAATGAATTTATTATTGAGTTATCTATTGATTGTCTGTGTCATTAAGGCTTCTTCTGTCTATGAAGGTTTTTTAGGATATTTGGCTGGAAGTGACCGGAAACATGGAGAGAAAGAGGATAACTAAAAAGCAACACGCTAAAATTAAATTGGAGACTGTTTTCTGCATAGCATACATCTAGTTCCACACCCTAAGGTTCCTTCAGGCGACTATTTTATGCTATATCTGACTGCTGTGTTTGCCACTTAAATAATTAAGAAAAATATAGCTGCCAGCAGATTGTATCAGGAGCAGCTAATTAATGTCCTCAGTGAGTTGTCAGAAAGCTCTAATTTTAGATTTTGTGTCCTGGCTGGTTAATGTGCACCATACTGAACAAGGCCATCTTTCCAGAATTTCAGTGTGCCGAAAGCTATTTTAAAGCAGAGAGGAAGTCCAATCTGCTTAAAAATCAAAAATTGTGGGGGCGCAGGTGGCCAAGTGGTTAAGGCGTGCCCCGTGTACACGGACAGCCCGGGTTCGAATCCGGCCTGAGGCCCCTTACCAAATGTCTCTCCCCCACTCTCTTCCCTGTTTCTGACTCTATCCACTATCCTCCTCTATCAAATAAAGGCACAAAAATGCCCAAAATAAACCTTTAAAAAAAATTGCAAGGGTTTTGTTTCTTAAGTTTATGAAGAACAATTGGTTGGTGAATATAAGTTGTGTTAAAACCTATCTGATAATCGGAGTCTAAGGTGAACTTTATGATATTAACCTTGGTGAAAAAATCTGCCAGCCAAGTTTAATTCTCAGAAGCCAAAATGGAAAATAATTAACTTTGAAGGTTGTGTGAGTCTGTATAGATATTGCCATGTGTTAGCAAGGTTATCCTAACAGCAAATGAAAGTCTTTAAAGCTCAATCACCCCTCACCATAAACGTCTACACATAAACATTTATCAATATTAGAATAAATTGCAGGTAGGACATTGTAAAGTGAAAAAGAAGGGGTCTCTCTTCAGTGCCTATTGTGGTACGGATGCCAAGGCCAAGATGTAACTCTTCATATTTTCCTGTCTTCAATTACACGGAAAACTCACCAGTGTTAAATTAACACCGGGTGTGTTAAATGTCTTTAGAAAAGTGTGTGTCCAGTCTTTCGAGTATTAATTTGAACTTTTCCCAGTGTCTTTTTTTTTTTTTTTAAGATTTTTTTGCAGTCAAGTTGCCTTTGTTTTGTTAGGTGAAGAGTGTCAGGAAACATGAGGAGAGTGAGCAGGGGAAGACGTGCTCCAAACATGTATGCAGCCCCCCCAAGACCGATAATCAATCATGAATCCAGTGTGTACAGGACCACAGCCTCTGCTTATGGGTGCCTGCTTCACCCACTGAACCACACTGGCGCCAAAAGTGTTAATCTTTTAACACTGAACTAGAGTTATTTCAGCATTGTACACAGCAAAATCATCAGTACTCAACACCCATAGTGTTTAATTTAACATTTTCACAAGCTTATATAATTCTAAATAGATACATTTGAGGTATTTATAATTTTGATTATTTACACAGTAAAGCACTTCTTATACTTAAGAAAGATTGCGACACATTGAAAAATGTTGCATATCATTCTTCTAGGATGGAGCAAACAGACATATGCAGAGCTAGAACATGCCCTGTATCTGCACTCAGCCCTTTTCTTTAGATAATGCCATACTACAGGCACAGAATGGCCAACTTAATGGACAACTTCACTCATGATGCAAAAGTGTTTACATTGAATACAACAATAATTCAACAAAGACATGAACAAAAGAATCCCAGCAGTGATCACTGTACAACAGGCAACTTCTAACACATCTAAACGCATAAAAATACATCTTAAAGAACACATGTAAACACTCTGCCCAAGGACATGATGGGAAAACTCTGCCCCATCATGTCCTCGGACATTTGAAATTTGAAATAACAGTGGGCAGTGCTTAGATCAGTTGATTGGATGAACACTGAAGTCAATTTAATGCAGAATGGAGATAAAATTACACTTTGAGAATTAAAATCAACTCTGAATTATCCCGCTTGCTGTGTTGTCATTTTGATTGCTGTTGTAAATTACTTAGAAGTCATCTCAGAAAAATCGCCTAGCTTTGTGTACAATCAAAGTTTGCATACATAGTTTTTATGTAGCTTTGCTTTTATGTAGAGCGTAGAGGAACCCAAAATAATCCAGTAACTTTGCTTTCTGTCTTACACCATGTCCTAACAGCATGTGAGTGTCATACATTATGTTGCATCACACATCATTACATGCTCGCTGTCCACACTGCATCCATTAGAAATTAAATTCTCTGTCCTGTAAGTTTCAGGCTCCCCTTAAATAACATAAAGTCCACCAATTTCATTTTTCTTTTTTATCCATGCTACTAGCAGTCTTGTTTTAATCTCAAGTGTGCACTACATCATGCATTTTCACCTGTACTGCCATCTATCGTTAACTGCACTGCAGAGGATATATATTTTCATTTCATATTTCATATTTTCATTGTGTCCTTGTAGGGCTCCTGACTTGCTGAGGGAGGGGGCTTAAGTGTTGCAAGTCTCCTGGGCCTTAGTCTGTGTCCGTGAATTGCAGAGTAGTTCACCTACCTTGGCAGCATAATCTAACGATCCACTGACAGCGAGGCCGAGATCAACCACAGACTCGAACTTTCACATGGGGCGATGGGTTTGCTGAGGAGGACAGTGTGGTGTTTCTGGTATCCGAGCATGTAGACGAAAGTCAGAGTCTTTTGGTCCTTGGTCCTCTAGGTGATCTACTCTTGTGAGGCCTGGACATTGACTGATGAGCAAAGGCGCTGGCTGGATTGTGTCAACTTCTTTTTGGTGCATTTTTGGGTACCGTACACTAGACTAATATCTCTAATGCAGATATTCTCAGGGGAATAAGGATAGAAAGGGTCAGCTGCTTGATGCGGGAGTGGCAGCTGCGCTCTAATGGACACCTAGCATGTTTTCCCGGTCCTGATCCAGCTCACTGCAGACTGGGTGCCCAGGATCAAGACAATAGCATAAGGCCTGCAGTGTTTTTAACTATTTGAAAACAATAATAAAACAGGACGGTGTCATTATATCAAAGTTAAAGTGAATTGTCCAATGACCACAAGACTGGCTGTTTGACCTTCTCCCATCAGTGTCGACCTGTTAAAAAGTGTTCATGGGTGGAGACTGAACCCTTTATCTCCCAGTGGTCATATTAGCACCAGTTATGGTAGCCTGCTGTAATCAGTGTGAAACCATATGGGTTAAGGCTTTCATTAGTGGCAAAAGTCTTGTAAAAATCTGTAGTTTTTCTGACTAATCTGCTCCTGAACCTTTGTCACAGCTCAATCCTTGCATACTTAAACCAAAATATTTGCAAATTTTGACAGCTTAAGCTAAGTGGATTCATTAAGGGGATTCAGAGGATTTGTTCATGATAAGCAGATTCCCTACTGGGTTCACATTCAATAAAAAGTGACACAACCACAACACATTACAGACTGAGAGGGTCACAGGTGCACAAGTGTTTGGATTCTGGGGCAAAAAGGTGATGAAGGTTCACCTCTCTATTTTTGCATCTATTTTGAAGCCTTGTAGAGAAATGTAATCCCAATTGAATCGGTGTAGGAAAGGCTTTGTGTTTTTGTATATACACTTATAAACACAAACTTGCTGTTCACAATAGAGTAGACTGTGTTTCCTCCTGCAGAAAAGTGACTCATCCTTATCCCACAACAGGTGAAAAGCAATTTGGATGCACACAAACATGCACGCACACAGACACGCACACACAGAGCTTGTAATGAGCGTGACTTTGATGGCATCAGCTGAACAGGACAGCATGTATTAGTTGAATTCCTTCTATATCTCTTTCTAACCTCTCTTTTCATCCTTTTTACTGTTTCTCTCTTCCTCTTATCATCTTCACCCCATCTCACTGCCTTTTACATTCCTTTCTCTTTATACTCTCTCTCGCTCTATAGCTCCATATCTCGCTCCTCTCTCCTCTCTCCCTCTGCTCTCTTATCTTTCAAAGGGAGCTTTTTAAAACAACTCCCACACGCTTACTCTGATCTGTGTTACAAAAGCACAGAAGCAAAACACATGCAAACGCACACAAAGGGTCGCTCTATTTGCAATTTGTCTTAATCATGTAATGAGGTCCAAAGGCCTTAGAAAGCTGAATAGAGCTGGCTTTTACGTAAACATACACAAATCTATATACACAAAGACTCACACACTGCAGATGCATTTCAGACTTGCACAAGCACTAGCACCATCTCATATTCAGAAAAATTAGATAATAAACACACAGAGGAGCAGAGGTGGGAGAGTGTTGTCAGACTGAAAACCTGTCAACATGTTTTCCACAAGACTCTTTATATTCTCTGGGGTTGTAATAACACCAGAATTTAAACTTTGATAAAATACTAGTGCAAATCAGACAGCAATAAAAGCTTTTTCAATATGAAAAGAAGAAGTCATAGACGTGCAAGATTGGGCCACTTCTTGTTTGTAATGAATAAAAAAGTGAGCAAGCTCCTGATAGCTGTCTAATTTGCACAAATGAAGAACAAATGGAGCTCATTAGACATGTTTTGGCCAATTTATTTTTGCGTTTGAGACAGTTTGCTTTTGATTGCAAATATGATTGAAGGCTGGAGGTTGTTTTTTAAGCTTTATTCTTTTAGATTCTGTCAATCATAAACAAAATTGAGATCGTATTGTTTTGAAATTTGGTTGTAAAAGGCAACTATGGATCACATTTTGACAAACCTATTACAGTAACCATTTTTTTCAGTATTCATAGCACAGTTAGAGTGCCTATAGCAAGTATTCACCCCTTTGGATGTTTTACCCCTTTTTTAGATTTATGAATTAATCATGGTCAATATAGTTTGACTGTTTTGACAAAAAAAAATACAAAAAGTGCATGAATGTCAAAGGGAAGACTGATTTCTACAAAGCGTTGCCAATTAAACAAAAAGAATGGGGCTTTGACTTGGCCACTCCATAACATTCACCTTGTTGTCTTTCAACCATTTCTGTGTAGCTTTTGCAGTATGCTTCAGGTCATTGTAACTCAACTAAAACCTGTCGGTTGTCCCACTGAAATTATCCATTATACCCAAGATTAAATCAGTTTTATCTTATTAATAAGTTATAACTTATTTATAAGTTATTCATGCTTTTAATCCTACACGATTGGACTACTGCAATGCACTTTATATCGGATTGAACCAAGCTTCCCTTGCTGCTCGTCTTTTAACAGATACTCAAAAACAGGAACACATTACCTCGCTCCTCATTCATTTTAGAATTCATTTTAGAAATGTAATGTTTGTTTTTAAGTCATTAAATGGATCTGCTCCTGAGCACATCACTGACCTTTTAGAGGTTTTATATCCTGTCTAGGTCTCTGAGATCAGCCGATCAACTCCATCTTGTTGTCCCAAAATCTAGATTAAAAACCCGTGGTTAAGCTTTCTCTGTTGTCGCACCTAAATTGTGGAATGAGCTACCTCTTGATATCAGGATGTTCCCCACCTTACCTTCTTTTAAATCACGTCTTAAAAACGTATTTTTATTCCTTGGCTTTTAACTCAGCACGAGAATTGTGTGATCTTCTGTGTGTCTTTTATTTTTTTCTTTATTTGCTTTTAGCTGTTTTTGTTTACCCTATTGTGTGTGATTTTTAAAATGTTTTAAGTTCATGTGAAGTTTTTATGTATTTTATGATGTTTTTATGTTCACTGTGGTTTATGTTTTTACTTGTTTTAGTGACTGTGCAGCACTTTGGTAAATGTAATGTTTTGTAAAATGTGCTATATAAATAAAGTGGATTGGATTGTCTTGCTGGAAATTTACACATGCTATTTTCCTTCCATTTGATGATGGATTCAACTGAACTCCTGGGGATTTTCAGTGCCTTGGAGAAAAAACTGTATCCATCCCCTGACTCATACTTTTCAATAACCTTACTCTGAGTTACTTGGAGTGTTCTTTTGTCTTCATGGTGTAACGATTGCAGGGAGTACTGGTAAGCAAGGGACTGGACTTTCCAGACACTGGTGTCTTTGTACTGTAAACACTTAAGACACATTCACTGCACTCAGGTGATCCCCATTTCACTAATTCTGAGACTACTAGCAAAAGACCTCTGTAGAATTTGGTCAGTCACTTTAAAGGGGGTGAATATTTGTGTAATCACTTATTTAACGATACATATTGTTGCTTAATTGACATTACTTTAAACCAGTTTTCACTTTGACATTATTTTTTGTTTAAAGTTGGGAAAAACAAAACAAAACATCTTGTCAGAAAAGACAAATTATATTGACCATGACTGATTTATAAAATCAATAAAAGGTTAAAACATCCAAGGGGTTATAGGCTCTGTATCAGCCTCTTTTTATTATCCTTTTGCTTATTTTGACTATCAAACTAGCCTTTTTATGATGTATATGATGACTGGACTCAGACTGAGCTGTTGTTTGTCACATACCCCTCTGCTATGCTAACGGTCGCAGCAGTTATTCCTCGTGTGCTCTATAACATAACATATGCATTTAAAACTTTGAAGACATGTTGCAAAAATCCCTTTGATAGCGAAAATTTTACTGGTGACAGTATTGACACCATCAAGGTGTACCCCACCCCACCTCACGCCCGGTGGCAGATGGTATTGGCTCCAGCACTCACGACCTCAAACAAGATGTAGAAAATGGATGGATGGATGGATGGATGGATATTAATACTGGTTTACCGCCCACCACTACTTTGTTTTGAGAGAGAAAGAGGGCACTTGAAAACAAAGAAAAAGGGAATGGCATACGAGAAATGACCAGTTATAACCTAACTGGTTGGCCACATTGGTGTCTCCTCTTTTTATATCCGAAAATAAGATGTCTGTTATAAAATGCTGCTTTTATCAATTGCATTGAGACATTTATGACTATGAATTTTTAGAATTAATGTACTTTGACTCAGGTTTTTTCAGTGTGACTGAAATTTTGGTTTTGTTGTAGGATAACATTTTCCACATTTCCATAATGATCAGGACTAGGGCTGGGCAGTTAATTGAAAATTTGATTAAATCACAATATGGTCTGCTGCAATTTTAAAACCACAAAAGGTGCAATATTTCTTTGAAGTGAAATTTGTGTAAACATTCCAGTTTTAAACTTTTTTTTGCAGCAGAGATGTTATGCATGACATATGCAATCATTCAGGTGCCATTTTTTCGAATGGTCTACAAAAAATTATTCTTTTTTTTATCCCTAATTAAATATAAAAATGACAAACCCTTTAATGCAATAATTCAGATCCAATTTGCAATACAAGTCAAAATCATCAGACTTAGACACTTAAAAGAATTGTTCAGCCCTTATTTAGGAGTAAAAGAAAGTTAAGGAATAATCGCATATCAAATCGCAATTGCAGTATTGGGGACAAAGATCGCAATTGGATTATTTTCCAAAATCGTTCAGCCCTAATCAGGACAGAAGAACAAAACTGATTAAGAACTTTATTTGGAACTGTTAACACCAGATTATCATTAATATCATTAAATGTTCAAGTAAATCCTCCAAAATCAGAAATTCGTCAGTTTTCTGACTACTCCACAATGATAGCATGAAAAGGAATATGTTTGTAGCTGATTTTAAATGAGCCATTGTGTCTGCAGCAGAGAGCTGAATGAGGGAGTAGTTTCTGTTGACAGAGCTGCACAATGAAGGCGTCTCCCATCAGTTTGCCTGTACTATTCATTGTGTGCGTTTTGTATGTATGTGTTTATTCACTGATGCTGTTTGTGTTTACTTGTGTCTCTGTTTTTTGTGTTTCCATGTCTGTCAGTGTTCCTGTGCAGGAATGTCTGTTTGTTTTACAGCCTTTCATGTGTTTTTCTCTAACAATCAGAGTTAGTGTTTGTGTGTTATTATAGCCAGCTTCCTTCATTTATAACTACATACACACACATGAACACACTCTAGTGCCCGATCTTGTGAACTGACCGGCTGTTGTGTAATCATTTATATAAAGAGGTATTAGTGTTTCCTCCAAAAAGGAACATAGGGAACATTGTGGCTCAGTTGGGTGACATTCCTCTCCCACCTCGAGGGCAGGATGAATGTGGAAAACCAAACAAGAACCAAAATATAACATTTTTTACATAATAAAGTACAAATTCTTAACATTTTTCCTTCTTGCCCCCTAATTTGAAAAATTCTCATACCCTGACGACACCACCTAGTACAAAGGGAAGTAATGAAGTCATGATTTTTTCCCCCCTCCCAAAAGACACAGTCAAATAAAAAAATTTGGAGTATAATATGTGTCCGTCCCTACACAGCTTCTCTAAAACAATTAACGACATCCAAATATTTGTCTTGAACAGCTTGTGGAGTGACCAAACACTTGGCAGGGACTTTTTCTAACCACCATGGGCAGGCTGAGAAGGTTATTGTTTCTTTGTCCAGGAATTTATATTTTACTGCACAAAGCTTTACAGACAGAAAAATCACGGTAATATTTGTTCTTTTTAACATCCACACCACACATTCCTGAGGAGTAAGGGAAAACAGTTCATAGTTTCATTAATTCATCTTTTAAACAATACCGTTATTTTGTAAACTTCACTGGATATCACATAAATGACATGATACACAGCCCTAGCAACTGTTTACCTATTGCATGAATCTGTTAATAGGCCAGTAAATGTAGAATAGACTAACAAAGAATCAGGATGGTAAGACTGCACATTTACTGAGAAAATTAAGTCCTGCAAAAGTGTTAAAACTTCTGAAAGGAACTTAAATTTGTGCTGATCTTAGCAACCCTGTACTGAAGTAACATTAGTCTCTTTGTTGACCTTTTTCTCTACATATGTAAAGAGAACTATGCAGAAATAAATAAATAAATAAATAAAAATCCTCCAGATGTTTTTAAACCATCAAACATATCATTCAGCATTTATCCTCTTCATGGGAAATGTAACTAAAGCCTTTTCTTGTGTGTGGCTGTTAATTGCTCTGTCTTATGCCAGATAGTAGTCATTAACAATAACATAAAAAAAACTACCAATTTTATTAAGGGTTGTAAATGGTTAATTTTGCTTGATACTAATACCCTTACCAATACTTCTTATTTATTGGAGTCTTTTTCAGGCATTCCATTAGCAGGGGTAGGAGTAGAGCCTCCTGCACCATTAAGGACCCAACTCACCTGGCATATGGACTGTTGGTTCCCCTCCCTTCAGGTAGAAGGCTGTGCAGCATCAGGACATCTAGGCTGGGAGGCAGCTTCTCCCCAGAGGCTATGACAATTATGAACTCTCTTCCACAATGATTGACCTCTCTGCCTGTAATTCGTATAAATACATATTTTCAACCTGGCATTGAAAATTGTATAATACCAGAGACTTGGAAAGCTGCTTTTGTCACTCCAGTTTTGAAAGCTGGTGATCAATCCAGCCCAAACAACTACGGACTGATTTCTAAACTCCCAGTTTTGTCAGAAGTGCTGGAAGAGCTGATCTATAACAACTTAAAGGGATTTTCATTACAAAATGGCATATCACACAAGTTGTAGTCTGGCTTCAGAAAGAAACATAGTACAATCCCTGCAGCTAGAAATGTCATAAATGATATCATGAATGCCACTGACTCTGAAGAACACGGTGACTCCATGGTCAAGAAGAAGAAAGGTCTTTGGTCTAGTGAGACCAAAATGGCACTTTTTTTTTTTTGCCATCAGGCTAGACGCTATGTTAGGTGGACAAGAAACACTGCACATCACCACAAACACACCACCCGCCCTGTGAAGCATTGCGGGGGCAGCATCATGCTGTGGGGATGCTTATCGGCAGCCAGCCCTGAAAGGCTTGTAAAGGCAGAGGGTAAAATGAATGTGTCAAAATAAAGGGAAATATAGAAACTAATCTTATTCAGTCTGCAAGACAACTACTGTTTGAGAGAAGATTTAGATTAAGATTAGATTTCAATGGTTTAAAGACATCAAGGTGAATGTTCTGAGTGGTCAAGTAAAGCACAGATGTCAATCCAATAGAGAATTTGTGGCAGGACTTGAAAAGGGCAGTCAGCTTGTGCAGGTCTGTAAAGAAGAATGGAGTAAAATTGCAGTGTACGGATGTGCAAGCCTGATTGAGACCTATCCACACAGACTCAGTGCTGTGATTGCAGCCAACGATGCATCTACTAAACACTGACTTGAAGGGGGTGAATATATTAATGCACTTATTTTACCTTACATATTTCATTTCATTGAGATTACTCTGTAGAAATCTGTTTTAATTTTGACATCTTTTTTTTTTCATGTCAAAAAAGACGAATCAAATTGACATGGCTGATTTATAAAGCCATTCCCTTAAAGCCCAAGCAAATTTGTCTTGGGCTCAAGTTGCTTTCCTACATACAACTGCTATTGTACATATATTGGCTAGGCACTAGGATCTAAAGACTGCTCTTACAGATATCATAAAAAAGAGATAATTTGAGTAATTTATTACTCTTTCATAAGGTAATGGGGGTACTGGAATATTTCAGTGACTGAAGATGAGCCTCATGATTTTGTGATAATTTATTCTGTTCATCAGAAATCTATGGCCAGCCAGTGATAGTATGTTATATCACATCTTTGTCTTTGTGTAGTTCAATAAAAAAATGTAACATTTAAATTGTGTAATAGTTTGATGAAGCACCTGAGCTCCTGATAACAAAGCTAGAAAAACAAAGTAAATGTTCTCAGACTGGATCTCCTGTATTTGGTGGAAGTAGCAGGACAGTAAGGTGTAAATCTTAGGCTAAATCTTCCTAAATCTCAGAGTGTGTCAGTTATTCCACAGTGTCAGAGTCATACATATTTTAGATTACAGGTCGAGGTGAGTACAGGTGAGGAGGTAAAGAAGAGAGAGAGGTGCACAGAGAAAGTGAGCTGAAGTGGAAGTCTGCCACTAAACATTTTGGTCTCCTGTCAGCTCTCACTTCCAGTTTTCATCCTTTAACCCCTCTCTCTATCTTCATGAAGCTCTCTCTTTCTCTCCCCTCTCTCCCTATCTCTCTCTCTCTCTCTCTCTCTCTCTCTCTCCTGTGCATCTCTGGCTCCAAACTAACAGGCTGGAAAATATGAATGAAAACATTCTCCCGCCTGAGTTGCCCAAACTCTGCTTCAGGCACAAACACACTACCCCATGTCTCTCACTTTCTCTCTCTCTCTCTCCACTGCCCCCTACATGTCTTTTCCCTTGTGTTATTACAACTCTTGTCTCTTTTGTGTAACAATATTTGCACATTTTTGAGGCAGGAGTGAATGCAAGGAGCCCAGGGGAGTACGTTTATGTTCTGTTATTTATTTATTTTACTATTTGTTTAGGAACTGTGGGAGTTAGGAGAGGGTAGAGGGAAGGCAAACAGGGTGGCACACAGAAAGACTTCAGTGTGTGTGCCCTTGTGTGTATGTGTGAGCATCTATTTTAAATTTGATGCAGTTAAGTGTTTATTGCACTCTTAAGAGCTTAATTTTTGACTGTGTGTGTGACTCTCAGTATCTGTTCGTGCTCTTGGAAGCATCAGTGTGTTTATGAAGAGTATTTTTATGTGTGTGTTTGTAGTAGCCTGCAGTGCTGTGGAGAAGTGGTGTTAATAAGTCTGAGTCATATCCATGACAACAGGCAGACTGTACTAGCATCTGAACCAAAGAACAAAATGGTAGCTTGGTGCAGCACACACACGAACAAACACTGAACACACACTGACAGTGAATCTTTCTTCCTGTTTATGGAGAATTCCTCCAAAACGATCTCCTTAACCCATGAGTTCAAGGCTATGAAACAGTAATTAAACTTCAACTTTTCAGATAAACTTGTGAACTCAAAACAGACAAACTTTTTTAAAGGTTCATGAAAAATTTTTAGACTGCTGTTCATCTTCTGCAGTTATTCCAAATTTTGACATTTTTTCATGAAGATGTTTTTTTTATTATTATTTTTGGGGTATCCTTTCAAATCTGTGATTATTTTCGCCCACTACTTTTATGTTAGGAGTCAACAGGTCGAGCAGTAGGTGGCGCTACTCATGAAACAAAAAAATAAACAACGCAAACCTTGACCCTCACTTTATGAAGCCTAATGTTAGTTTATACAAGACACAGTAGTCATACACCCAGCCATTATCCAGTTATCTCCTCCTAGCTCCCACAGCCAATCACAGCTCTTTTTCTCAACACAGCGATGTATTTAAATATGGCGTAGTTCTCACAGTCGCTGCCTGCATTGATGCCGATGCTGCTGCTGCTGGCAAAGCATAATCTCCTCCACCCCAGCCCCCTCCTTCATAGCATAAAGCTCGTTGCACCCTTGTATTCAGAATCATGCTACTATGGATTAATTGCTTTTGAACTAATTTTATTGTATTCAGTATGCATTGTCATAAATGTATCTATCCATGTGAAGATTTCTAGCCATGCACTCCCAGGAGAGTCAAAGCATGCTGCTTGACTAACTCAGGAGTAGAGCATTCTCCATAAAATAAAACTTTATATCCATTTTGTAATAAAATGGTAAAATATATGATGAGAGTGTTCCTGACTGAACTGTATGTCATTGCTTATCAAGTCTGCTTTCAGCTGGTTGGTTTAGCTGTAGACTGCTGGTAGCTTGGCTAACATTAACTTTAGACTCAGTCTGGTTCTGCCCTGTTTTACAAGCCTGGAAGAAGCCACTTCACCTCTGTCACGTAGACTTTCTGTACATGCTCGGCCTTCAGCTTGTGTCTGGACTGGACCAATGTGTTCCTTTTTTATTAGCCAAGCATCCATGACTGTGAATTTTGCTCTTTTGCCATCCAGTGGCTGGAAGCCTTGTTTTGTGCGTCATTATGGTGGAGAGGGTGAGTGTTATAGGGTTGAGCCCCCCGCCCCCCCACTGTGGTTTTAATATGTACTGCAGACAAATGCTGTTGCAAAGAAATTCTGAAAACTCATTTGGCAAAAAAGGTCTTCTATGACCCAACCATGGATCCTGACCCTGACTTTTGGAATGAGTGCAATAGCCTTGACACTGTAGCATCCACTTATGACAGCAGAAAGTGGTGAAGAGATACACAAAACAAATGAGGATAATATACTTGAAAATAGAGATTTCTTTTTCTTTTCTACAATTTTACTAAACCTATGTGCTCCTGGAAGAGTTCTAGTAACAGTCTTGGGTGCTGTTAAAACAGGTATGTCTTTGTTTGTTCGCTAAATGTGTTACCAGTGCACGGATAATACTTTACGGGGCATAAAAAGTATACAAAAAGCATAGAAAATGAGAGGGGTCTGGCTCCAGTCCGTACATCTCTCACAGCCACTGTCATAGACTTTTACCTGAGACAATGTATTTCCAGTTTTAGATTTAACTTTATTCATTAACGAAGTCTGGCAGTTACATTCATGAAATAAAAACATTGCAAACATTACAAAGACCGAGAAAATTTTCATAAATAAACTAAAGAAAAAGGTCTCAGAGGTCTAATCAAAGATTAAATTATTTATAGAGTGATTTTAGAAGTGGTTACATGAACAGTGGTTTGCTTTAGCTTCATTAGCTTTAGTTAAAGCTGGCATCGCTATGCTTACTATGTAATTAGCATGACTACTTAAGCCAGTGTAGCTAAGTTATCTTTAGCAACATGAGCTTTAGATAAATGTAGCTATAGCTAAAGTAGCTACGAAGAGAATGTACCCATGTATCCTACATAGCTGCTTTGTGAGCTTAGCTTTAGTTACATTAGCTACATTATCTGTGTTAGCTACGTAGCTTATGTAGAGATGCAACTTATGCTTGCTGTGTTAGAATGTTTTCATGGAGAACGAGCTTATGTCCTGTAAGCAGACTGAAAACTCTGCTTTATAAAGTGTTTTGTAATCAGGTTTTGCAGGTTAGTCTTTGAACTGTTAGTATCCTTACTTCAACCATAAACCTAAACAGAAGTTTCATCCGATTTTACTCAGAAAGTTTTTGTGTGTATTTCTGTTCTGAGATATACAGCGTCTCAGATGAATGGTCTGTGAGAGTGGCTGTCTTGTAGAAACTGAAGCATGGACACACTGATACAATTTTCAACTGAGTTATTTTTAGTATTAGAAAAGAATGAAATGAATATTAAAGTAAATGCTCAGCTGAGTGAATTTATATATTGTATGACTAAATAGTGAGTTGTGTAGTGTAGCAAGTTTAAGATAACAACAGAATTAAACCTCTTTCTGAAAAGTAAGTAATTAAAGACACAAAATATGTAAACAGCTTTTTTCAACTCAGTTTTTAAAAAATGGTCTCCTTTGTATAGACAGCTGAATTTTTTGACATATTTTCATATAAATTGGATGAAACTGGAGTGCATGTTTTGGTCACTTAAAGCAGGTGGAGCTACAGAGGCAAGTCCTTGCTGCACTGGCCCCAAGTTTAACCCTCAGCCTGCTAGTATGGTGCATGTCATCCCCAGATTGCTTCCTCATTTTGCTGTCTGTGGGAGGTAAATGCAGACAGCAAAATGTTATAAATATTACATGGTATAAATGATATGCACTACCATGGCGACAAAAACACATGATGCACAGCTGATGGAGGAGACAGGAGTGTTTACAGGCAGAAGTTTCTGTGTGGAAAAAAAGGTGAATGTGGTCATTTCCAAAATTCACAGCCTATTATCAACTAAATTGGTGTTTATAGCCTTTTTAAAATGATTTTTTTTTTCCTTTTTTCACATTTATGTTCTTGCAGCGCCTTACATCCAGCTGTCTGCATATTTACAAGCTAAATCACAGTCAACCTCATCGGACGGCTTGATTTGGGTTGCAGCAGCTCAGTTTAGACTGCTGCAACTGTCACCAGCAATACTGTGAAACTGACTCGTCGTTTTATGAAACTTGGTCTGAACTGGGCTTGAAACATTTTTCAAAATTAATTAACCGTTGAAAAAAAATGCTTTTCAACTCTGTGAATTCCATGTTGATGTACAAAGGATAAAATAAACATATTTGTACATCATAATTAACAGCCATGATGGATAAAAGATCCAAGTAGTTTTTAAATTCTCTTAAAATACCATATATTAAATTGCTGATGTTGTTCAAACTGACATTACCTTGACAGTGATTGCAGGCAGGATATTTCAAATTGTAAAGCTGATAGTAGGAGGTGAAGAGCTGGAGATTGAGCATGAGTGGTCCTGACATAAAAAGAGAAAGAAAGGCACACAGAGAGGAGAGACACTGTAATGAAGGCACATTTTTCATTCATGATTTCTGACTCAAAATGGAAATTCTCTGGATTCTCATTTTTAAAAATGTTATCTTCATCTTGTTTGCTCAGCACTCATTACTACACTGCACCTCCAAGAGATCAGCTGTCAGTCAAACAGATCTCTAAAATCTCCTATGCTCTCTGTTTGGGTTGGAAAAGTTAGAATAGTTTTCATACTAACTTTATCAACTTTTATTCCTGCAAAAGAGTTTTTTGTCTGAAAGAACATTTACACATTTCCGTTGTACTTTTATAAATAGTTGTAACTGACTCAATCCTTCTCTGCTGAATTAGAGTAAAAGATTATTAATCCACTTTGAGAAAGGAGACTGTTTCTTGTGATGGACTGATGTTTGTGTGTTAATTTGTGTGTGCTCACTTTGGCTGATTGCTACAAAACCAGCACAGGGGTGAGTCATCTCGGAAAGGTCACTGTGAAAATTATTTTTTGTGTTCCTGTCGATGATTGATTTCAGCAACATGAATATGACATGAAGATGACTCACTGTTTCCAAAGATCACTGCTGTACAACCATTCCTGTGTGCTTGCCTGTGTGTGTTTCTGTGTGTGTTAGGGATGGTGTTTCATCATTTATTTCACATAAATATAAAAGATGGCTCCCTGTGCAGTGTTGTGTGTGTGTGTAGCTGTGTGTGTTTTTCTAATAAATATGACATGAAGATGACTCACTTGAGCTACAAAATCCCGGAATATGCTTTGGTGTGTTTGTGTGGGTTTTTGCGCACACATATAAACAATTGATGAACATCTGTCTGGTTATGTCAGTCTGGATCTTGTCCTGCAAAGATACATAGACAATTCAGAGCAACAACAAATAAGATCTGCTGCAAATGCAGAGGTATTTTTGACTTTGATCATTTTAATGAAAGCATTTTTTACATTTAAATGCAATAGAAGAAAATATGTTTGCTGAAGGAGATATTAAGCAGCTTTATTTTTCAAATTGAGAACATTGGTCACATGTTAGCTTATTATCCAACTATTGGTTGTCAGATTTTAGTATGTTTAAACCAACAGCTTAGGTGAGCAATGCACTTGGTTAATGTTGGAAAAAATCCTCTATTAATGATAAACCTACCAAGATGATTAATGTCGATCCTTTTTGTCTGACTCTTAGGGCCAGCCCTACACATGGGTCTGTATATGACCGGCTGACTCAGTGACTGAGTTTCAGAGCCGTACAGAGTTGTGCTAAGGGCGGGGTGTAGTACTCAAAGTCGTTTGTGATGGCTACCTCCACTGCAGGGATTACCTCAGGGGTAGCATCAGTTTTACTAGAACTGGACCATGATTCATAAACATAAAGAATAAAAACTAGGGCTGTCAATAGATTAAAGTTTGTAATCATGATTAATCTCACAAATTTCATAGTTAACTTGAGATTAATCGCAAAATAATCACACTTTTATTTATCTGTCCTAAATGTACCGTACAGGACTATTTCTCAGAATTTAAATATCCGTATCACAAGTGGACAAAAGTGCTTTCTTCATGCAAATGTTTGTTTATGTCAACAACCCAAAACAACAACAACAGATAATGTCCAAAAATTCTTTAGTCTAAGCTCAAAGATACTGAATGCTCCAAAAATATGCTGCAAGCATAACATGGTAAACTCAAACCCAACAAAGACGAAGATACTAATCTTAATGTAAGATTACTGAATAATACCACAATGTAGTGTCCAATTTTAGACTTCTAGAAGTTAAATCCTCTGTTCTCAGCAGCTGAACACAGAACAACAGATCTCATCATCACACTTGTACATAAAGAACATGGTCAGTGAAGTTTAAATCACTTAAAGATCATTCCTGATCCTTCACAATTAAAGCAGTGAATTTCAGCCTCACATGGGGGAAATAAAGGCTCAGAAATATCCCTTTACACCAAGAGGACTCACAACAGGATAATACAAAAAAAGAGACTAAATACGGTTAGAGAATTACACTATGGATTACTGAGAGAAGTCTAGTCTCTGAGAGCTCAGCAGTAAGGCACAGACACTTCTAATGGTGTCTTACTGATGTGGTCAGAGGTGAGTATGGTGGACACATGTAAAATAAATCCTGACAGTAAGAAATTACTGTCATCAGTCCAGTAGATTTACTGGAATAATGTTAATAAACACACATTTGAAGCTGTTTTTCAAAACTCATGAACACACAAAGTAAAAGAAGTCTCAGTGGAGTACTTTAAGGTCTAGTAAGGGGACTTAACAATCTTTTCATTCTTCAGAGCATAGAAGAGCTGCATTTTTTTCTTCATAAATACAGGGGACCCACAGTCTAATAATACTTAGACCTACTTGAAGCTTATATTATGATACTCAACAGAGCTCATTCACTGCTTCACTCTCAGGCTCACCTGTAGCACCTCTGCTCCTGTCACACACAAGCCTGTCCTGCTCTGTCTCCTCCTCCACATGATGTAGCTGTATATTTACCAGCATCAGAACGTTTCCTATAGGGACTGCAGAGTCTGCAGCTTTTGCAGCATCTTGATTGACTATTTTTAAAAATTTGGTGTTTATTTACAGTCCCAGACGATCATTTTAGCACACTGGTTTGTTTTCTCCGAATACTTTCCCTTTCAAGCAGGAGCTGAGTGGGGATGGGAGAAGGGGTAAACGGTATTCTAGGAGATGTGATCGGACCAGTCAACTGTCAATGTGAAGGATCAGCGCCACTATGGAGCCGGTTCATAATGGCAATAAGTGAATGAATAAATCATACTGGCCAAAAATGCGTCGACCCACCGGTAGATGCCTGGTATGCCAGATTGCTAGTCCATCCCTGCTTGCAGAGTTGTCAAAGCACCTCCGTTGTAAACAATCTAGCATGGCTGGGGGGTGCGGCTTTCTGCTTTGGTGGTGTGCTCGGCCAGCAAAAGGGCTATTTAAGACTCTACGAACTCCTGGTAACTCAGTTCATGTCAACAGTAAGAGCAAATAACTTCAGTCTTGTCTGGCATGATCTTAAAGCTGAACCTGCCATTCAAAAGTCTGTCCTGTATCCATTTCTGCTCGCTTGCACTGCATCACAAGTCACGACGTTGCCACTTCCTGATCTGGCAAACTATGGGATGGGTCAAGGGTCACACAGAACGCCCATGCATTAGTCATGTGACAAAAAAATTAGTGGCGTTAGAGCTTTGGAAGCATCAAGTTTCCCATTTTTAGAGTAGTTTCATCCACAATTGTTTTGGCAAAGCAGCTACCTGCATTACAGCTCTGGATCACATCTAAGTTGACACACTGGCAGTGTTAAAAATATATTTCAGTGCAACTTATATTTTGGTGGATTTCAAGAAAACTAGGGGTCGACTACCGAGGCAGTCTTCAATCAATCAATCATTCAATCTTTATTTATTTAACACTTTTCATACAAAACAATGTAGCACAAAGTGCTTTACACATAAACAAAATGAACAAAAGAAAACATTTCCTGACCCCACCCAGCCTACCCCACCCCTCTCCTCTCTCCCCCACCCCATAGTCTGTACAAAACATTAGCAAAAATGTCATGAATAAAGATTTTTTTAAGAACAAGAACTTAAAAACTGAGGAAATGCTATCTTGAGATTCAAAACAAAGAAACAGTGGAGGTTAGGTTAAAGTGTAAAAACAATATAATATAAAATGAAACTTAAAAAATGTGGAATAAAACAGAATATACAGATGCTAAAATAAGAATTAAAACACTAAAACATCGCTCAATACAATTTGGATAACCAGCAAAAAGATGACCCTGAAATGAGAAAAGAGATAAAAACCTAAAATAATAAAGCAGACCAAGATGATGATCTACAATTTAGTTAAAAGCCAGACTAAAAAGATAGGTCTTGAGTTTGCATTTAATTCTATTCAGCCAATTATCTGTATCAGCATTTTATTTGACTGATAATCATAAAAATGATTTATTAAAATGTGTGCTACTCTTGGTTGCACTTCAAAGTCTGCCTTCCCCTCTGGCTTTATTTTCTCTCTCCACCATCCCATTAAATGTACATGGATACTAGCCAATCAGCTTTTAAGCCTGAGTGCCACTGACACAGTGAGTGTATGACATCACTGCTATCCTGCTATCCTGCTGATACTGTGTTGCTTTGTACTGTTTCTCATACTGATAGAGCTAGGGCTAATTTTTTTTGTCCTTTTTGACCATGCAGTTCTACTTTTGCCACATTAAGTACATTTTGTGTAATAATGGCATATTGGTTTCAAATATCGGTTATTGATCTTATGAACTACTAATATTGGTTGACCCCTAAAAAAATATCCAGAAACTGTCAAATGGAGCACTTAAACATGGCCAAAACAGAGTTAAAGTGTCAGTGGTTGAACAATGCAATACTGGTTTGCTAAGCATGGCTAGTGGCACATGCCTGTGCTGAATGTGGATTTGCATTGCTCTAATTGATATCTGCCTACATACAGCTTTAGCTCCATTAACTAGACCAACGTTCTGCCAAACCCTGCTGTTCCTGCTACATGCTATTTACTCACCATGCTTGTTTACATCTGGGTAGTAGAGCAGGGAAAGGAAGACCATTAGCTACAGTTACAGCCCAGGAAGTGGCTACAGCTTTGACACAGTATTTGACCAACAGTGAGAGTTAACATATACAGATGAATATAAGTAGTAAAGAAGAAATTTTAACATGTATTAACTTCAAAATAGCAATATTTCATTCAACCAACTTCAAATATTTGCTCTAAAGTAGAAGTCTTTTTCCAAAAGTAACACCATGCTGTGATCTAAAATTCTGAGTTAGGCTCAGCAGTGGCTCAGTGAAAAGGAACTTGTCCATAAGCCCCCAGAAGATTAGCAGCTGTTGCTAGAAACTATAGCCAATGGAGACCAAACACAGAGCTCAAGATAAGGAGAATACGGAAAAAGAAGTCAGCTGTCCAGGTTGTGCAAAAGACAACCTGCTAATAAAATTGCCAAGTTGTTTAGTCATTCAATAAAATCTGTGCTAAATAATATTAATGGAAAAATGAATACCAAAAAAGGCTTTTAAAGATTTAAAGGTACATGACAAAATTTGCTCAGAGAGAGAAGTAGCAGACCACAACTTCACACTTTAACACATACACACTCTCATCTATAATACAGGCTATAGCCCCTGCACCCTAGGGTGGGTAACCCCGTGCCCTATTGGATGCTTGCCTAATTCTCTTGCCCTAGTCTGCATGCTGATATGGCACTGCGTTTTAGAGTAGGGGGGAGTTAAGCGGGTCGCCCAAGGATAAGGGGCTGTTGGCACAGTACACACATACACAGCATCCTCACAGACATAGACACCCACACAGAGACGGAGATTGGTGTGAAAAGTAGGAGAAGAAAAAGGGGGGATTACAGGGAAGAAAAGGGAAAAGGGAATAGCCTGTTTTCTCAGCCGTACTGTGACAGTGAGGTATTTCAAGAATGAGAGATTATTTCAAACACACACTACACACAGTCACACTGTCACTGTGTGCACACAAGGAGGGATTGTTTGCATCGGACAAGATTGTTAGGTTTGAACAAGTGGTTTAATCTCAAATTCAGAGTAAAACTGTTGTACTGTTTCTTACACAGGAACACTTGAATTTTGTTTTGACACTGTACTGAGGGAACTTTTTTGTGATATTTCAAGCACCCCTGCTGTCTGTGTTGCTTTTATTGACCCTTTACTGAAAGAGAGAGTATGCTACAGACCGGGTGCTGCCATGAGGATAAAGCTTTGTTTGCAGCTTGGAAATTAACTTTACTTGTTCAGAAAGACATTGCACCCCATTAGGGGAAATAAAGAGATGATTGAAGCTTGTTCAATAAATTTGAAGTTTTCTCTTTAATGAACAGGTTTCCATCGTTTGGTATGGTAAAGTACTGTAAAAGTTTAAAACAGCATCCTTCTTTTTCACCTTTGTTCTGTTGTCTAATCTCATTTCCCTAGCTACATCACCAGCTATAAGGTCCTGGCTTCTCCACCTTTCCATCATCTCTTAACTTGCTTCTCAGGCCTGGGTTTCTCTTTTTCTCTGTCAAAATGTTGTTCCCTCCCCTTTTTGAGGCCGAGTGATTCAAATTGTTATATTTAAAGTGCAGCCTTGACCTGCCTATAACCAGGTCCAGCCTTATTGTAAGTGTACAAATTTTATTTTTGCTGGTGTTAGAACATGCTGCATGGATTTCCTAGACTGCATGTCTGTCATCAGGCAAATCCATCTTGAAATGCTCCTATCCACAATATTTGTGCCAAACCAAACATGGTTCTGATAGGGGTTTAATAGCACAATAGTACAAATCTGGTAGACAGAACTAAAAACTCTTGTTTATTCAAAGCACTGCATATCATTTTGTTTCGCAATGGTAACACCTCTCTGATTTTTTTCTCATATCCCCCAGGTGTAAACCAGGAAAAAAAATCAAAGCTGCCAACATTGATATCCCAATTACTGCAGTTCCCTGAATGGCCACTTGAGGTTAGCTCTGAAATTGAGACAATCACTATGCACCCTCATGTTAAAATATTTCACAGCACAAAATAAATATGTTGTCTTCCTGGTATATCTTTTCTTTAAAATTAATATATCAAATCCATGACAAATGACAAAGACACCCATTGAAATTAGATTAAGGCTAAAGTTGTGCATATTCAGATGAATGGTTGCATAATAACAGGTAGGTCCATCCACCTGTCAGCTTGTTTTCCATCTTCTAAACTAAAGCCTGAGATATCCACTCTCTTCTCCAAGTGTGGCTTTGCCAGAAAGAAAAAGAAAAGATGAGAATGGTCAAAGCAGCAATCCATAAATCAGTTTACACAATCTCTGAATAGTTAAAAGATCTCTTTGCCTTTTGAATATATTTAGTTTGTTGTGAAATTATCACCACCTTAAACCCTTTATGAACCTTTGTTTGTCTTAAAGTATCAACTCTATTAAAAAAAAGTCTTTTTGGAAGCCAAAAACCTGCTGGTGCTGTATTTTAATGTAGCTGAAACATTTATTGAAGCTGTCTTTTCATGCTGTAAAGTGTTGAGCATCTGGCAGCAGGTCGCTCATATTTCCATCTGAAATTACAGCTGTTGCTGCCAAATTTAATCACCTGTAGCTCTTTCAAAGTCTTTCTCTGGATTTGTTTATAACACACTAGGTGTGTGTCTCTCATACAGATGGCTGGCAGGCTAGTCTGGCAAACTTGTGTGAAACATAATAATAGATGTGAACAGCAGTTGAACTCCTTTATTTCATCATGTCTTTCCTTTTTCTTTTATGCTTTATTTTCTCTTCTCTCATTTCATCCTTGATCCCGTTTTTTCTTCATTTGCCATTTTGTCTTTCTGTTTTTCCATCTCAGTGTTTTTTCTTTTTAGTGTCGTATACATTTCAGTCTGGTTAAGCTGGACTTCCTTCTCCTCAGGAGTGATCTGTCACAAGTTGACGTCGGTTTAAACCAATGTGGGCAGAGAGTCAGACTGAGAGCTGAGCTTAGCTGCTGTCGCTCTGCCCACACTGGAAATGTCTTATGTAAACACCATCCACTTCATCCCTCCTTCAGAGGAGATTATTATTGATGTTTTATGAAGAGGAGGAACGTAAGATTCTCATAGTGATGGTTACTTGTAGGGCAGAGGAAAGAAAAGAGGATCGGGCTTACATTTTCTTTCCATGTTTTAACCTTTTTTAATTTTGGATACATCAAGCTGAATAGTTTTTCCTGCTTTACATTTGTTTCATCCATGAAGGTTCACTCTAATACACAAAGTATAGAGCAGTGTTACTCAACCCTACTCAACCAAAGAGCCAAATTGTTGAAAAATACCTTTGGCAAGGGCTGCAAACTAAGTGGTAAAAAGTAGCAAGAAAGGGTTAAAATGGCAATAAAAATAAGTTAAAAATGGCAAAAATGGTCAAAAAGTGACAAAAAAGTGGCAAAATTTGGTGAAAAGGGGGGAAATAAGCATAAAATGGCAAAAAACTGTGTGAAAAATTGCAAAAAAATGTGAGGAAAAAGTGGCATAAAAGGGCAGAAAGTGAGTGAGACAAAAACTGCTGCAAATATGTAGCAAGATAATGAGTGAGAAGTGACTAGAATGGGCAAAAAGCAGCAAAAAATGAAGGTAAAAATATATAGCATATAGCAAAAGTAGGATTGACAGGGGAAAAATTGGATAAAAATAGGCAAAAATAAGTTACAAAAAACTGGCTATAAACAGCAAAAATTGATTAAAAGTGGCAAAAAATGAGAAAAGTTGCAAAAAATAGCAAATAAGGGCCATGGAAATATACCTACAAAAAAAATAAATTAAAGCCTGCTGTATAAGTGTGGGAAACAAACTGATTTATATGACTTACAATGGATAATTCTGAGGCCAAATTTTCCTTTTTTAAGGTTTTGTTGGGGACTACTATTTCAAATTAAGACTTAAAAGAGCAGCAAATCATCACAAAAGAGCCACATGTGGCTCAAGAGCCATGCGTTAGGTAACACTGGTATAGAGTATAAACTTTAAAGATAATGTAATCTGAAAACATTAACCTTTAGTTACAAGTCTTAATATTGAGTTTTTGTTAGAACTGTCTGGAAGGGCTTCATTCCTCTTGGGATCATATAAAAGGTTGTATCTAGTGGTGTGATTGTATTACCTTCTGTTGGAAAGCTATTGATATTCATCTTCTGTAAAAATATTCAAGACTAATATGGATGGAGTCCAAAATATGTAAATATACACCAGTGTAAGAAACAAATGTGTTTCAATTGTTTTGTTGACTTTGCCGACAGTGATTGAGAACTTCAATGACAAAATCTTGATTTTTTTCCAACATCATTCATTTCTTTTTAATTGCTTTGTTCTTGACAGACACCATGCTTTCTGAACATTTACTGCAGTTATGAACGACTCATTGAGCTTAGTGATTGAAAGGAAAGTAGGCAGTTTTTCCTCCAGATTCATAAAATGAGAAGGATTAGACGATATACCTTGTGTGAATTATAGACCTAAGCTGAGGCAATTTTACTGCCTCCATTGCATTTGAATATCTTTTCAAAAACTGTATAAAGCTTGTTGCTTTTTAGTTTGAAAGTCATATCATTGGATATTTTTTTGAAAAAAAATCTTGGTCTCAATAATTCAGTGATTAAATAATCATCTCTCGTCTTTTCTGCATCTCTCTCTTTAGTCTTTGTTCTTTCATGCCCCTCTCTGTTCCTGCTTCTCCCTCTTCTCTTCATCCCTTTAAAACCCTGTCACATCTTTGGCATATTGCTCTCCAACATGAGCCTGGTTCTGGTGGAGGTTTCTGCCCATCAAAGCAAAGTTTTTCCTTGTCACTGCAATGTTGTGAAATGTTTCTTTGTGCTCAGCTCATGGTGGATTAAAGGTGACATATTTTAACCTTTTTAAGACATGTTTATATTGTTCTAAGCAGTCCCCAAAACATGTCTGTGAAGTTTATTGCTGAGAAAAAAAAAAGCAAAAACACTTCAGTATAGGATTTTTGCATGTCTGAAAACCCCTCTCTTTCAGCCCTCCTCAGAACGAGCCGTTTCTGTGTCTGTGGCTATAAATGCTGTCTGACTCCACCCCTGATCACTCCCTTCTCAGGAAATGGATGCAGCACTCATATTACAGACTCTTTTTTTCCCCCCAAAGTTTAGACCGGGATTTGAACCATCAATATCCTAGACTGTAGTCAGCAAGGAAACCCACTGAGCTATTCAGCATCTCAGATGATGGCTGAGAGGATCAGTAGAGGAGGGTGGGACTTTCCTCCAAGTGGGGGAGGGCGAACCAAACCTGGGGCTGGGTGCTAAGGGCCCCTGGTGAGGTCACCAGGTGTAAAATCTGTGAATGGCTTGTTTCAGCACACATTTTCTGAAAGATGGAGAAAGAGAGGGGAAGAGGGAATGGATTTTTCTGGTACTTGAGGGGATTGTGGACAGGTCAGGGACATATATTTGTGCTGGAAAAGCCTGAAAAGTGATTTTTGCATAATATGTCCCCTTTAATGTAAGATACTTACAAACAATATAGCAGAGTACAGTCTAGACCTGCCCTCTTTGAAAAGTGTGTTGAGATAACACTGGTTATGAGTCAAGACAAATAGAGATTAATTGTGACAGTACAATGTTTAACATTTGTCAGAAGTTAGGTGATACATAACTGTTTCTTTCAAGACACTTGTGGCCTTGCTAAATCAATGCATGGGAGAATAAAATCGTGGATTCAGTAAAAATGATTTAATTCACTAAAATGCTGAAGAACTACTGGTGTCTGTTATTTTGTCAGGTCTCGCTCTCAAGGTTGAGTGATAATAGTGTCATATCTACCCAGGGTATTTAAAAAATAGGCTCCGATAACTGTCATGAAAAAGACTCGGCTGTGTAATATTTCTATATTCAGTAGCAGTCTGTGTCTGTTTCCAGCTGCAGCACCAATGCCTGTGTTTGAAGAGCTTACAGTTGCAAAGTGCTAACAGACCTGCAACTGTCAGGGGGGGGTTTCAATTACATATTTTATGGCTAGTACACATACATTTCTCCACTAAATTCTGCATGTTTTGTGTATATGCAGGCCAGACAACACATGGGGTTAAACTTAGAAGAAATGGACGCTGTAAACAGGTAATTTGATCTGGCAGAAAACCAAACATGAAGAGCTGACAATAGAAGTGACCTTTTATTGGACCAGTTCATCCTCTGTGTTGTTTGCTTGTATAGAACAACTCTATATGAGGAACAGATGACGTCTGTATTAGCAACAGAATATAAGCACCTTGTCTGAGGAGAATGCTAAGTCACACCCGGTTAGGCTCATATAGCATTCTTTTCAACAGTGTTACACCAAATTATACTTTCAGTCCCCTCATCTCTGTTCCCCAGGGAGACACCCTGTGTAGTCAACCAAAGACACCTCTCCTGGGCCTGAGGAGAAGTTTTTTAGATGAAAAGTCTACTCTTATTCAGGTTTTAAAATGGAGGGGAAAAGAGAGGAATAGAGAGATGAGACGGATGGAAGGGAAACTTTGGTTCTGGTTGTTTTAAGAATCAGAACTCCTTGGTGTGTAGTTACTCCTGATAAATGTGTCATGGGACACAGCATTAATAAGAAATAACACTGAGCTGTCATAATGTTATTATTCCAAAGATGGAACATCTAAATTTCCCCCTCTGCTGCTCCTCTCATTAGGCCTCGTTTGGAGGGTTTATTCATTGTCATTATTAGCTTGCAGATGTTACATATCAATAAAATGATGATGGAGTAAAATTTTAATGATGACCAGCATATTTGTAACAGAACCGAAAAGTCAGGAAATATTTTGTGAAATTTTTAATCCTTTGTTGGTAAGGGCTATCCTTCTATCTGCCTCTCCATACATCAGCCCATGCCATTCTTGTAAACACTCAAGAAGGCTTTGAGAGATTTTGGACATCGAAGGTCATTGGGTCTCATGTTCCTCTCTTACTTACAAGATTTCTAAAAATAACATTACCACTGAACAAACCCTGCCCTTTTTCTTGACCCACCACTGTACTCTCACTGTATTGCAATGGTATACATTTTACAATCACCAGGTGTAATTCAGAGGTCTTTGTTTTAATTAAGTGACTGGTCCTCCCCCCAAATAACTCAGTTCATTACAAGATTGGCCAAATCCTGCTAAAATTAGCCCAAGCAGTTCCCAAGACACTGACCTTACACATATTTGAAGTCAAAAGTCTTCAATAAAAGACATGGTCATGGCATTTTTCTTTGATTGCCATGAAACAGGAAGTAGTTTATTTCACATGCTTAACATACTTGTACAGACATCAAACTTTGTGGAGAAATTTTTACCCCATTCTCAGTTACATGGCCTGGGTACTGGAGTAACTTGACAGTGCTATACTTATGGGTTTTAGATATATTCAAATGTTGTCTGGGATATTCTTTGCTCATGTTTCTGGTGGATGATGACCGTTTTAATGTTAGACACTTCTGCACCATGAGTGAAGTTATCCACTGAGATAATCACTTCCTGACTGTGGCAAGAGATGATTTACAAAAAAGTTGGTGTCCTGATTTATCAAAGGGCATAGCTGAGCTATGTAGTTTTCTCTCTACCTGATTTTCACTAGAAGACATCTGACTTGGCTACAGGTGTTCAATACAAGGTGGCAACAGTCATTCAGAATAAAAAAATTAATTGCAGTGTTAGTATTAGTGTTAGTTACAATTTACATATTTTAATGTGTAAATTGCAACACTAAGTGTTAATCATTTGCACGGCAAGAGAGTTAAGCTATTCTAAAGTGTAAACATTGCTCAACCTGTTAGAATCACATTAACTTGGAAAAATGTAAACTTCAGCACTGTGGGAGTTGACGTAACACTGACGATTTTGCAGTGGTATGCTGTCTTAAGACACATTACAAAAAGAGCAGATCAATTCCTTGCTCTTTATGTTATTAAATTGCAAACATGCAAAAATGAAGTGCTCCTGAGCAAATCAAAAATGCAGTTTTATGGTTAATTTATTAAAGCTTCAGGCTCTGATAGATGTCTCTGGATTGGTAGCCTTTTATCTAAAGAAATTCTATTTACAGGTTGATAGGGAGCTGTAATTGTCTTTAATGTTAATGGATGACTCTTCACTTTATCTTTTTTCTTTCTGGTTGTGATAAACATGGACAAACAGGAGACCTTTTGGCACATGGATTTGTTTACCTGCATTATGAAAGGTCTGAGTGTGTGTGTATGTTAGTGTGTGTGCATGTTTGAGTTAGTGTGTGTCTTAGTGGGATACATGATACTCACCAGTGGAAGAACACATTGTACTCTGACCCCTGCTAACTCTCATCCTGTTCGATGTGATGACTTGACGTTATTATGAGGTGATTCTTTCCTTTCATGTCTCACTTCATGTTTCGTCTTCTGCACCTCTGACATCAGAGCCCAGAGTGAGACTTGAATATCAACACACGAGGGACAGAGAGATGATACCGAGAAATCTGAAAGACAGGCTGGAAAGAAGCACTAAATTAGCATAATATGATCTAATATCTGTGCTAGATTCTGAGAATGGTTGTTTTTACTATTTGGAATGGATATCAGAAAGACAGAAGGGTTAGATTTCACAGACTGAGCTCATTATAGATCATCATCTTTCATTTGTGCCTGTTAAATAACTCGGTTAGAGCTTCAGTAGCTCACTGCTGCCTGAGTATATTCCCTGTCTTCTTTTTATTATAGAGTTTCTTGTCCTTTTCTGTGTCTCCTTTTATTTTCACATGATTACTTTGTTGAAGCAAATCAATGTTGCCAGTCAAAGCAAGAGCCCAGACAGGTTTAAGATAAGTCATAAAACTAAATGTAATAACCCTGTGTAGTTGTTGTAAACTCAGACAACATTAAGTCGTCAGCAGCATATTGCTCCACAAACCTGTTATCATACCATGGCTTTGGTAATCTTTATTACCTGCTTGTGCTCAATAAATATATTTAAAAAGTCTTAAATCTTCTTGAGGAGTTTTTAACTGGTTCTGAACAGACTGAAATGAATACTCATAAGCTTATATGATCTACAGAAGTAAATTAGACCTTAAGCTACAGGATTAGTCTCATTTATTTTTTTTTTTTGTAACTGTCTTAAACCACTTCTATGTGTCAAATCCTCAGGTGATGCAATAACACCATCCAACCATGCAATAATCCACTGACGTTGCTTTAAACATTATATAACAGACACAGACAGGCCAGTGTATCCAGAGTGAAACCTATATCCCCTGTGTGTGTCTTGTGTGTCTCTCCAGTTGCCATGTTTCTCTGTTTTATTTCTTTCTAACAGTTGACTGGCCAGGCCTGTTTGTCCAGTATCAGATAACAGCCTGATACCAGGCCATAACAGGGTTCTATTTTGTGCCTTATTGTCCCTACAGAGAGATGGTAGGAGTTTAGATTTATTTATGATGACATATTTGTCTCCATTGATCCTACACTGTTGGTCTAAATTGACCATTTGCAGACAGAAATGGATCAGATCTGTGCTTCTATTTTGATCTGGAGAGACAAAGATCCTGTCATTTTTATGGCATGTAAAAAAACAAAAGCCACAGAAGGGCTGAGCCAGAGGACAAGGGCATTGTGCATTCATATTCAGGGCAAAGTTTAGGAGATGTTTACATACTTAGAGAAAAATTAGAAGATAAGGGAGCACAGAGCAAGAGTTTGGTGGTGAAGTGTTTGTGACTGGATAATTGAAGGTGAAAATGGAGAAAGTCATGGATGAAGCTCATGAAAAGAGAAAATAGCTGAGAAAATGATGAGAGTGGAAATGCACAAGATAAGAATGGGGATGCTAATTTAGATTGCTTGTTTATTTGTGGTATAAGTTTTATTTTAATACCGCTGCAATATTGACATAGGTAACAGTTACACAGTTAGTTGATACAGAGTATTCACTTGTGTTCTTACATTGCCAGTTCTACCAAATCAGTGGTTGGGATGGGGTTCAGTCATTATGCAATATGGAGCTATACAACATGTGACCTGATGTAATGTGACATAATGTGACGTTGCATTACCTAACCATACTTGACATAACCTCCTTAATATTAGCTTACTTTTGGAACATGTTGCCTTACATTACCATACCTTACCTTACTTTAGGGTGCATTCACACCAGAGCTGTTTGGTTTGCTTTAAATGAACTCTGGTCCGTTTTCCCGGATAGTCCGGTTCGTTTGAAGTGGTGTGAAAGCTCACACGAATTCTGCTGTGGAGCAAACAAGCGGACTCTTGTCAGCTTAAAACAGGTCGCTTTCAAACCAACCCTGGTGCAGTTCTTTTGAGGTGTGAAAGCACAGGATTAGGGTTAGACCAACTTGTGAACCAAAGGCATGAAGTTGCATGAAGTGTAATAATGTACAGATTTATATATGACTTAAAACACTCAAATACATTTCAGTACCTCGCTCGCTGGCGTCTATGTAACCATAGCAACACATCGTAATCTCTCACTCACATGTTGGCCTGCCTTTTTCTTCGATGCTGACTTATTCATCTCATGTAAAAAACAACATGCTAAACAGCTCACTGACTTGCTGGCTTCTCCTGCCTAATGCAAAAACAGAAACCCCAAGACAGTGTAGATTTTGTGTTTTTTCATTGTTAATGTGGGAAAAAGACCGGTGGAAGGAGATAGATTTCCAGTTTCGTCTTCTATGTCTCCTTTCCTCTTCACCACTCTTTGTTTGGGATGACAGTGCCACAAACTCATGGTTTGGTTGGTTTGACCAAGGGTAATGTGAATCCAAACCGTTCAGTTCAATTTCAGTTTCAAAATGAACCGAGTCCCCTGACTATCAGGTGTGAAAACGACCTTAGATTGCATTACGCCAACTTACTTTGCGTTGTGTTCTTTTACCTTACCTTCATTACCTTACTTAACGTTGACTTACATTACATAACCTTATCTGACATTAGCTTCCTTTGTTACCTTGCCTTACTTAACGTTAAGTTACCTTATGTTAGCTAAGGTAACTTACCTTACCTTTTGTAACCTTGCCTTTCGTTGCATTACCTCAACTTATCTTACATTTCCTTATGTAACCCTAGTTTCCTGTAGCTCCCGTTACGTTGGGTAATGTTACTTTGCCTTACGTTACGTAACCTTACGTTACCTGAAAATGTCCCACAGTTGTTTACCTTTTACTCCAGAGCTGTCAAAATCTGCATTCTTAGTCAGTAAGTGACTTCTTTTTACTGCATCTAGTGAGTTTAGACGTTAGTGTAGATTAATGTTTTAGAAATTTGTCATCTGTTGTTTTGATCACAGCAGTAGTGGTGGTATTAATGAGAAGGATGATGATGATGATGATGATGATGATGGTGCTGTTGGATGTGAGGGCGATGGCAGTGACTTAGGGTGGCGATAATGATGATGACGATAACTGCAGTATGATAATAAGGTCCCTGAAGAATGGAGCTAAAAAGGGAGAGGTTTTGTTTTGTTGATGTGATCACTGGAGCACTTCACTTTTCCACACATAGTACACGGCTCAGTCTAGAGTGTGAATCAGCAGGATGTGTGTGTCACTATGCAAAACTGAGAGCTGTTTTGAAGGATTGATGTGTGAGTGTGCATGATCCTTACAGTGGGTCTGATTATGCCGGGTGTGGTGTCTCCCTGCCTGGTGACATGGTTGTTATTTGTTATGTGCCACACACATATTGCAGATTTCCTGTCTGTTCTTAAGCAGGAGGATATGGCAAATAATATGATGATGGTTGCATTTACTCACATGAGAGTTTTGGGTAATTTTGAGGGTTAGTAGTCAGTAAAACTAGTTGGTACTGGCACTTTAAAGGGATAGTTTGGTATTTTTTAAATGGGGCTGTATGTGGTACTTTTAATAGTAAGTAAATTAGCTACAGGACTGGTCTGGGCTTGACCACTCCAGAATATTCATCTTGTTGTCTTTAAACCATTTCTGTTGAGCTTTCATTGTATTCTTTGGCTCACTGTCTTGCTGGAAAATAAATCTTCTCCCAAGCCGTAGTTTTCTTGCAGACTGAATAAGATTGTCGTTCATAAGCCTTCCAGGACCACCTGCTAAAAGCATCCCCACAGCTTGATGCTGCCACCACCGTGCTTTGCAGTGGGGATGTTTGTGGTGATACGCAGTGTTTCAGTCTGCCAAACACAGCGTCTTGTTTAAAGGCCACTTTGCCACTCTTCCATAGCTTTGACTGGTAAGGAACCAAGGTTGTTCTATGCAAAGTCTCCCATCTCAGCTCTGTATATTGGAAGTTTTTACATATCCATCCCCTAAATTATACTTTTCAGTTGCCCTTTCTCTAAGTTGCTTCTTTTGCCTTCATGGTGTAATGGTAGCCATGAATACTGATAAATCATTAACTGGATCTTCCAGACATGTGTGTCTGTATACTACAGTCACTTCAGACACATTTGCTGCACTCAGGTGATCTATATTTCACTAACTCTGAGACTACCACCACCAATTGGCTAGACCTCTGTTGAATTAGGTTAGTCACTTTAAAGGGGGTGAATATTTATGCAGTCACTTATTTTTATATTAGCTACATACTCTTGTTTAATTTACATTACTTGGTAAAAATCTGTTTTCACTTTGACGGCATGAGAAAAACTCATTGTTTTACAGCTTAATTTGTCAGATATTTTATGTTTATGGATGGACTTGCCTCTTTCTAATATTCTCAGCTGTATGAGATAACAGATGTTCCCATTACATGCAGCTTTGTGACCCTCAGATTTGTAATTTTTAACTTTTTATGGACCATGAATTTTTCCACTCATGGGGAAGTGGACATTTACTCCTGCATTCACTTCATGTAAAAAAAATTGCAGCCTCACTGGCTGAAGTCTCCATTTTTACGATTTGATTTGTGTCTATCGAGTAAAACTGTCCGTGGCATATCTCTGTTATTGACATAAATATAATCTGGATCCCCTATCGAGACTGTGTAATCAGTCTTACTCATCCAGATGTTACACCATCGCGTGAGTGTTTGTGTGCATGAGTGTATTTGAGATTTTATTAGTTCCCAGTGGGTCAAGCAGAGATCTTGACCCCATTTCCTGCTGTTGTTGACAGAGAGACATTGAAGCCTGTGGCTCCAGAGGACCAGACACTGCCTGAAGGAGCCTCCTGTCAGTGCTGCCTAAAACCACTACATTTGTCATTGTTTTGATTATCTTTTTTCTTGTCATTTGTCAAACTCTGATTCAGTCTTTCTGGAAACATGAGGTCAGGACCTGACTGGGAGGGAGAGCCACAGACATTTGAAGGGTTTCCTTGTTGTGCCTGTTATCATGGAAAGAGCAGGATTTGTGATTTTTTTTCACAGTCCATGCTTTTATTGACCAGTGTTTATTTGAATTCAATCATTCTGCAGAAATGCTCAACAATTAGAGATACTTTTTTTAAAGTTAACAGTTTCAATATGATTTTTAAATATCTAATTTCCCTCGTTTTCTGTTTTCAGGCAAGTTGTGGCTCCTTGTTTTTTTCCTGTGTTTCCGGACAATGTGATAAAGTCTGCATGTATCTTTTTTTTTGTGCCAGGGCATTGCCAGAATCATCAGGTGGTCTGTCCAACAACCGACCGGAGAGGGAGGGCGACACCCAGCACCCCCCCACTCAGCGCTACAGCTGCTACGACCTAGATGACCTGGATGTTGCCTGGTTGGAGCTGGTTAACAATGAGTTCAGACAGATGGGTAAGTATTAATAGAGAAACTGCCTGATTACAAACATAAAACTTCTTATTCCAATCAATGAATCCAAAGTGTCTCACTTTATTAGAAGTCAGAAAAATTGTTCATTACACTTTAATAATGGTCTGAGGACAGCTAATGTCAAGACCAATCATAAATGAAAGGTAAATGTAATTACAATATTTAAGGCTAAATTGTTTCTTTAAGTTTGATGATCAGGTCTGCTATGACATGTTAATTGAAATAATGAAGAAAATAGGTTATTTTGTGAAGTTGATATGACAATGATTTACCAAACAAGGTCAACTTTGCATTAAAGGTGACATAACTGACCAAATGATGACCACATTCATTGACATCCATAAAGCCTCCTTCATGTGAATGACAGGTGTCATTTCATGATAATGACAGTGTAATGCCACTTTTATGCATACTCCTTCAAATGTAGTGTTATCTTTTTTTCTTTTAAATTCAGACTACAAGCACCAAGGTGACAGGTTGGGACAAATACAAAAACCATTGCACCTCTTTTCATAAGGGCTGCAATTGTGCCATATTCCTGATAAATGACTGGAATAATAGTGCCCAATATCAGTATTGTTGATTTTTCTAATTTTAAATGACTAATTATTTATTTTATTAGCAGTTGTGATAAAAGTATTACATTTAGTTTAGCCCTAAAACTGGTGATCACGAAAATGCTCAATAAATAGAGATACTTTTTTCCCTATTATTTGTGAGGTGAAAATTGCTGATAGCAGCACTAAAATTCAATAAAAATAAAAAGTCAATCAACCTTTTTTTAAATTCAAGATACCATTGAGGGTGCATCAAAATAAATTCAAACAGTACAAAGTAGAGTTGTTCCAATTCCGATACTAGTTTTTGGTATTGGCAAGTACACCAGTTTATGCACCAATCCAATACCGTTTACTTCAACTTTATATTTTGTTTTGTTTAACCTTGTTAAATGTTAGCATTAAAATCTGGAAATTCTTCTTCACTGCCCAAAAACACTGCATATGTGAGCTACCAATTTTTATTTCAGTGTGGAAACTGTAGATGCTCTGCACTTTGTGCTTTAAATTTACTGTATATTTTCCCTATTTCTTGCTCTCATTATGTAGTATTTCTGTTGCTATCCTTCTCTTTCTTATCATTCCTCCTCTTCTCCACTCCTGTGTCACTTGCGTCTCCTCTCTCCTCAGCTTTGCTCCTTTCTCCATGTTTGTCATGGTGACGACCGCTGACCCTGAGCATCTCTCCCATCTCCCTCCATTATAATCCATATCTGATGGGCTGCTTTCTGATAAAGAGCAGTAATTGTGTTTATAAATCCCTGCTGGGGTTTAAGGCCCTATTTCTAGGACACACATTTTCCTTAAATCAAACCACACACAGACTCAACCTTCATTGCTAGAGCAAACAAACAGATGGTTGATTGGTTCTGTTGGCTGAGGCTGTGCAGCGCAGGATTCATGGGATGATTCAGCAGATTTTATTTCAGCTCACTGCTTACTGTAGTTTTCAAGTGTACATTCAGAACGTGTGCTTAAACTGTAAATACTAATCATGCATGGTAATTACACATAATTGGGTTATTTGAACACCTTTTTCATTTAGACTCAGAGATGAGGTTGATTTGATTTATGATGAATCAGCTTAGAGGAAATGAAGTTTCTGGCAGAAAAGTAGGCCATGACAGCAGCAACAAACTCTGTGAAGTGTGCTGTAAGTCAGTTATAACATTTTAGACTGTAAAAGGCTGCAAGGCTTCATGGCATTTGTTTTGTTGAAAAATAAGGTAAACGTGCAGAAAAATCCATAAAAAGTATAACCTGCAGAATAAAAAGCTGTAAAAGATAGGCAAAAACTGTGTTCATATTTTGCAGATTTAGGTGTTCTTTTGTGTTTGTGTGTTCAATGCTTTTACCTTCATGATGTTAATACAGACAGAAAAAGGCACTGATAAAACAAGAAAACTGTGCTGATTAGAGGCAGCAGAATATGCAAAATAGTTTAATAAAAGTTTATTTAAAATGTTTCGCTTTTGTTTGAATGTATTTTATATTTTTCCTATTTTTCCTGCGCATGTGTGGTGCTTTCAGACAGATAAGTGCAGTCATGAGCACATCCAGCCAGGGATTAATGTGCATATGCATGTGCACACAAATGTCACATGCACCAACACGGAAACAAAGATAAAGAAACTAAACAAAGTTAGAAGAGTGACTGCAGACAAACATACACCCTGAAAATACTGTGAACAGTGGCTTTGATTCCCTCCCTCCTGTGTGAGTGTTCACTTCATGAAGTAAATGTCAATGCAGGTTAATATCTAACTCTACTTCCTTTTTCCTCAGCTGCTTCATAATCAGCTTCTCCATCAAATATATTTCACTGGTTTAAGTCTTGATTAAGGCCAAACAAATATGTGACTCATAAGTTGAATTATTTCCTTTAAATCAGCAGAAGATATTTGTGTTTACACTAAAATATATGTCATATTTCAGAACAAGGGCTTGGTGTGCATCAAAGCTCACTTTGTAATGAGAAACTGCAGCTAGATTGCACATGAACTGTGTTTATTGCATTTATACACTTAATAAATAAAGTGCTGTTTTTATTCTTGGTTGAGAAAGGATTGAGTGACATAAATAATAGATACACAAACACAGGATGCTCAGCTCCACTTGAAAAAAATCCCAACTGAGTGTTGAAACCTCCAAATAAATCAATAAATAATCATCAAGTTCAGAAGTCAGGACAGCAGACGTTTATTTAATGCTGTTTGGAGGATTCAAGAGAGGCAGAACAAAGCAGTAGTCGAGTTTTAATAGATATTTGAATGTGCATTTTAGAGATTTGTATTCAAAAGCTTTGGGGAACCTGTTAAAGAGAATTTTCAAAATCTTAAATTGAAAAAAAAAAATTGTGGTCACTTGAGTTGGTTTTGTCTTTAATGAGAGAGAGTTGATGTATTTTTAGGAATTACAAAAGCAGCTTTGCAAAATAAGTCTAGACATAGAAAATATTAAATGTGTACTTATTTTGAAGCAAGGATGAAATGATTCATCAAAGTTGTCAACAAAATTCGGTAAAGGAAATTGTCCGATAGATTTCATTGCAGATGATTTGCTGATTACGTCATTGTGTGCGTCTTTAATGAAGTGTACGTACACTGCATTGACTGGCCGTACAGAGCCCTGACCTCAACCCCATCGAGCACCTTTGAGATGAACATCAGTGCCTGACCTTATAAATGCTCTACAGAATGAATGGGCACAAATTATCTCAAAACATTCAAAAATCTTGGGGAAAGCCTACCAAGAAGAGTGGAGGTTGTTAGAGCGGCACAAAGGGGGAAACTCCATAGTAAAGTCCATTTATTTGAATATCATGTCATCACAGATCCTGGTGGTGTAATGGGCAGATGGATGAATACTTTTGTCAATTTAATGTACATAGTGACTTTTCTCACCACTTCTCAGATTTCTGCATCTGCAGGGGTGATGAGGTCAGAGCATATTTGACAAATTCAAACAAGGTTCCGCTGTTGCAATAAATTCTTACAGTTGCAATGAGCTATTCTTGATTATTTTTAAGATGCATTAACAGTTTGCTTCAAATAAGCCACAGAGAAAATGGAACTGCAACCACTGTGAAAGAATAATGTACTGTATCTTGATGCATTTAAAAATGGTTATCTTGCTCTAAATGTATTCTTTACCAGAGGTGAGGAAAAGTAGAACTCTACCCTGCAGGTTATTTGATTTGTAATGGTGTAATTTCATTTGCAGCAAGCAGCCAAGATTGTGGCATAGAACCCCCCCCCCCCCCATAATATATTCTAAACACAAATGACCATCTTTATTTCAGAAAAAACTCTGTGTTTAATGCCTCTCTGTTGCCAATTTTCTACAATAAGGTAATCTTGCTGCATGTAATGAGATAATAGTATGCTACATCTGTTAGCTACTGCCCTGGAAACCAGACTGTTTACTTTCCCTGTAGCTCAAATACTTTATATTTCATGAGTCAGAAAGCTTGCATTTGCCAGATAAATCAGTTTTTATTAACTATTAACAAGCCTCCAAGCAAGGCATTACTTTGAGATGCAAATGAAGCAGGTATGCTAATCCTGACACATATTAGTAGGGTGAACAGAGCTGTCAGCAAGAGCTGGTAAATTTTGTCATTTTTTGGCTGTTATAGTGAGCTGGCTCGTAGTGACAGAGCACATGTATATTTTTTTCTGCTTTTTATGGATAGATTGAAGTCTGCAGCTCCACGTACTCCCACATCCTACAGCTAATTTTCAGCACATTTTATCCAAAGCTGGCCCAAAGCAAACAGACAGTGACCTGTGTGAGGTGTTCTAGCAAAGAAAAGCTGTGTGCATTTCCAATTAAAGTGAGAGACAGTATTCCAGCCAAAAATAACAGAGATTTGTTGCATTGGCTCACTCATTCTGAGATTCCTTCAAGCAGCTTCCCCATTAATGTTATCCTTGTCTGTAACAAGAAGTAAAAGAAACCTCTCAGTACTGACCCTGTTCCTGCACTCTCAGTTTAAATTGCTCAGGCTCAGTATTTTCTCAAAAGCCAATGTCTAAACTATTACCTTCTGACTATTCTGAACAATGGAGAACAACACAAAACAAAATGTTTTTGTCACAGAGAAAAAATTCTTTATAAAGCAAAAAAAAAAAAAAAAAAACTCAGACAAAGAAAATACTCCTCCAGTCTACCCATTTCTGCCCTTTCTCAGTCTTTTCCTGCTTCACAAGAGTTCCACATCCAGAGGATAAACAGAAACTAACCCACTCCAATTTTTGTCTTTTTCCCTCACAGCCTTACCGGAGCTGGACGAGCTGACAATGGAGTGTGTTCTGGTTGAACTGGAGAGTGTGTGCGAGGAGAAAATGCGGCAGGCCATAGAGGCGGAGGAAGGACTGGGCATCGAGTATGACGAAGACGTAGTGTGTGACGTCTGCCGCTCGCCAGAGGGAGAGGACGGAAACGAGATGGTTTTCTGTGATAAGTGCAACGTCTGCGTTCATCAGGTCAGGAATAAAGGAATAAATTTCCCCTCTTTTCCTATAAAGTTGTAATACTTGTTAGCTATGATTTTTTATTATTTTTGAACACTGATTTATTTAAAGAAAAATCGAAGAGTATCAAATACACACAAATATGATTTCCAGTTAGAGCAAAATTGTGTTCATTATCGTTATTTTTTTTTTACATGTGTTGCTGAATTTCTAAAATGTTAAGAAGAAAAACAAGACAGCTAGAACTGTCCTTAGCTGTCCTTTTGGGATTTAAGATAAGGATGCACAATATCGGATTTTTGCCGATATCCGATATGCATATATTTCGAATTGATTCCAGCCAATACTGATATCGATATTGAAATGTTGCTTAGACCTAAAACTAAAAACTCACAATTTAAAGTTTTAGGTTGAACAAATGAATATATTTCACTCCTTAAAACACACTTTAAAGTATAAGGAATGGTGATGAATGTGGAAAAATGCTGATGTAGGTCTGTTGGTCCAGCCTAAAATGCCACAACATTATTTGTTCATATGGCAAATATTTACAGCTCATATAGGCATATTTTTGTAGTTTAAAACATCAGTTGTAAACATTTCTGCTAATCAATAATTCACTTTCTTAGCTAATATCTGTTGATAACAATTTCATGCAGGTTATATTGTGTATCCCTAATTTCAAATGTGTGTTACATAATAAGAAAGTCATTCTGGAAACACTGAAATACAATTCAACCTAGTAATCATTATCCACAATTTCTGCAGGGTCTACGTCTGCAGCATCCCATGTGCTCGAACTAACAGCGCCGCTCTGACTCACTGTGCCCATTTCTGAAGTACAGCGTAGTGCAGCCAAGAGCTGCTGGGCCAAGAGTTCAAAAGTTTGTGTGGAAATAAAGAAAAGGACCTACAAACAGCATGTTAATCTGTTGTTCAAGACTGATTAGCTGTTAATTCATTTTCTATTTTGATGTAATGTTGATTTAATG